>NW_024572113.1:0-37048 GCF_018153835.1 Drosophila eugracilis | reverse complement strand
AACAGGTAAAAGGAAGCGTTTCCGACCCTATAAAGTATATATATTCCTGATCAGGATGAATAACGAACACGAATGAGACATGTCCGTCCGTCCGTCTGTCCGTCTGTCCGTCTGTCCGTATGAACGCTGAGATCTCAGGAACTATAAGAGATACAAAATTGACATTATTATTAGTATTATTACAGCATCCTGCCACGCCCACAAATCGCAAAAAAAATCTCAGGAACTATTGGAGCTAGAAAGTTGAAATTCCGGCCACACACACCCATATCATCTATAACAGCATACTTGAATTCGTATGTTTTTTTATGATCCCATGCCGTCGGATTCTTGGGGACTCGCCCTAACTCCATAGGCCACCGTCCGCGGCGATTTGTCAGCGTCGAATTGTTCTATATAAGCTACCTATCGATAACAGCCTACTTGGATGCCAGTCCGTATATTTTTTTATGTGTGTGTTGGATCTTTCTGGGGGGACTCGATCCCATGCCGTCGGATTCTTGGGGACTCGCCCTAACTCCCTAGGCCACCGTCCGTGGCGATTTGTCAGCGTCGAATTGTTCTATATAAGCTACCTATCGATAACAGCCTACTTGGATGCCAGTCCGTATATTTTTTTATGTGTGTGTTGGATCTTTCTGGGGGGACTCGATCCCATGCCGCCGGATTCTTGGGGATTCGCCCCCTAACCTAACCCCCTAGGCCACCGTCCGTGGCTCGTGTTCTATATAAGCTATATAACAGCAGCGCAAGTTTATTACAGCATCCTGCCACGCCCACTCTAAGGCCCACAAATCGCAATAAACTAAAATAGCTGAAATCTCAGGAACTATTGAAGCTAGAAAGTTGAAATTCAGTATATATAATCTTTAGATGCCAGCGCATCTTATAGTGGTACTACTATCCGGCCACACCCTCCCATACCCCCACAAGGCTCAAAAGACGGTTTTCGGATTTTCTAAAAAAGCTGATATCTCGGTAACTGTAAGTGATAGAATGTTCGGATTAAGCATGTAGGTTTTTATGATGCTCCCAATGCGAATTGTCACGTCACGTCGATCAAGTCACGTCCACTCTAACGCCCACAAAACCCGAAAAACCAAAAATGAAAAAATCTCGAAAAGAGCTACAAAATTTTGCTTAGGAACACTTACTTGCCACGAAGTTGCATCAGGCCACGCCCACTCTAACGCCCACAAATCGCGGAAAACTGTGGCGTCTATTATATTACTATGAATGCCTTCGTTTGACCTTGAATAACTTATTTCTTTTAATATCTATCGATTTACCAAAGATTTTTCAAATCGGAAAATTATTTAGCTATTTATAAAGAAATTAAGGTTATAAGGCCTCACATGGGCAGTGACGTCACTATAAGCATACTCAACATACTTCCTCTGACAATAGGTGGCGCCTTGTGAATTTCCACTAGCAAAATAATATTTTAAAATTTTGTAAAACAGTAACGGGTATCTTATAGTCGCGGCACTCGACTACAGCGTTTCCTCTTGTTTTTTACTAAAATCAGCGCAGTTGCTAGCAACGTATCTTGCCCTCTGTGCTGGTTCTCAGTCTCCGCAACTATTTTAGAACCCGATACCTTGGGGTTTTCCTTTAATTTTCGGACAATACGTCTCTCCTCGTGGTCATTAAAAATTGTGTTCGGAGCTTCACGGCCCTTATCTGCCACCCGATTTTCGCAAAAAAGCGTTTGGGTTATGTATGGGTTTGCACTAGGGCTTGAGGCAACCATTTCGTGGGTTTTCCCATCCTTAAAATGTTTAAGGACTAATTCGCTTTGCTCAATAACTATTGAATATTATTCGTGGCGCCACAGTTTGAAAATCCTCGTTAATCCGTAATTTTTGGGTGCCCCCAGCCTCGAAAACTTATAAATATGCTTTTGCTAATATATTTTTACTAGTATTAAGAAAAAAAATTGATTTAAAAGTCCTAGTTTAGAGTTATTAACCGTTAAAGTGCTTGTTTTTTAAATTAGTAAAAACTTTTGTTATTATTTTAATAATATGCGACATTCTTAACATTACTGCGTTTAAATTTTTTTGATATCTCTGCTGGTTTAGTAGCAGTATCAAATTAAAAATTCGATTTTTTCTTGCACGAAATAAGCTTGGATCCACTGTATATGTTAGATTAGGGTTAAGGTTTTCCATATTCGAAAATCGCAGATTGCTTATGGCGTATAGACTAGAGGTGGAGAAACATCGATGCGAACATCGATGACATTGATGTTTTCGAAACATCGGCAACATCGATGCTTACAGGAGGAACATCGATGTTTTTCCTTTTCTAAGGCACATTGATTAATTGACGAATTGTAAGTACATATATCACTAAATTAAATGGCGACGCTTTTAAAACGTTAGCTTAATAATACTTCTGCGATCCGGCATCTTCGTTCGAATCTGAAAGAGTTTTCAGTAAAGCTGGACAACTTATAAATGAAAGTTGTACGCGGCTATCATCGACCGATGTCGATAAGCTCCTCTTTTTAAACTAAAACAAACATGTAAGTAAGATGCAAATATACATATGTATATAGTACAGTTTGGGATAGTAAGTATAGTAGGGATATCACAATATCCAAAAGAACTATTATTTTCTTTGGACCATGTATATATTGAAACATTGATATAAAATTTGTTTTTTTTTTGTTATGATTTACAAACTAAGAATATGACAATATGCCAAAGAAGTAGAACATGAATATCATGAACAATTTTATTTTAATTTGTTTTTCTTTTCGTTTTTATTTAATAAGTGATTAATAAATTGGATATTTTTTGTTGAAAATTTGACTTTTAATTTTTAAACATTACAAATTAAAATAAAGTTCAAATACATTAAAATAACTGCACACTTTTTTTTATTTAAAACATCTATGTTTCATCGATGTTTTCGGCAAAAACATCGATGTCTGAGAACATCGATGTTTCTCCACCTCTAGTATAGACTTGATCACACCACTGCCAACTTGAGAGTCCTCGCCAGCATTTAAGCATACCGAAAATGCTTTCCAGAAAATGCTACCAACGAATATAATGGTAAATCTGTCTCTCGCAGTGGTTCAAGCTTACACGCAACATCCCTCTCTCATATTCGCATCGAACGAACTTGACCATCTGGCGAATAGATGGAACAAAGCGTACTAACGAACAACCGTTAGAGTGCAGAGACGAGAAGTGTCACTTGGCACATTCTTTTACACTGACCATCATAATTTAGAATCCGACATTTATATGATTTACAAAGTTTTTATTTGCCTTTTACATTGTGAATTACTTTTACTTGAACAACCTTTTTCATTTAAATGTGTCAAGTATAATAATTACGAAATAGTTAAGAGTGCTTAGGAATGGCATTGTCGATGGCTGTCACGATATACGGAAAAAAGTGAGGAGGGCAGAGAGGGCATCTGAAGGGCCACCCATATCCTCCTTGGGCCGAAACACCATCGACTTTTTGGGATGTTTGATCCTTATACCTCCTTATAAAATTATCAGCATTAAGTCTTTCCTCAGTTGTTAGCTCCAGCTTATTATTGTATTTCTCATAGTAATCAACAAGGGCAGGCACATTGCGGGCCCTAGTGGATGTATCGGTCGAAGGGTTGCCAAACACGGCGATGAGTCCACGCCCCTTAGTCACGAATTCATCATCACCTTGGCAGCGTCCTGTTCCCAGGAGACATCCAACGACAACAAAAAGGCAGCTACAAATATTTAATATTTCATTTTTTGCCTTTGACTTACATTTTTGTCACAGCTTACCTAAATTGCAGTGCGGAATTCATCTTAGACGTTGATGTTACTTCTCGAACTAATCGATTGAAACTTATAATTGGTGGACTCCACACTTCTGTATTTATAGCTGATTTCAGTCTGAAAATCTGCTGTGTTATCAAATTATAATAATCACCTATACGTATGATCAGTCCATGAAAATAGCTGACTTATCAATATCGACGTGTAACGTAAAAAGGGGCTTGTAATTAATGTAAACATCGACATGGGAGAAAAATGCAAATGTTATTGATAATAAAATAGTTATTCTCGGAAATATATTGATAAGCGAATTCTTAGTTATTAGAATAAAATGATTTTTAATTATTGAATTCGTTTTAAATTACAGATGTATAAAATTACATTTGATTATATGGTAAGGTAAAGATATATAATTAGTCTCATAAATCCATCATTTATATTCCCAATATCTAACTTGTTTTGTAAAAATTTTAAAAATATTTTCATATTTAGTTACTTTTACTGGCTTAGTGATATATCGATAACAGCCTACTTGGATGCTAATCCGTATATTTTTTTTATGTATGTGTTTGGATCTTTCTGGGGGGACTCGATCCCATGCTGTCGGATTCCTAGGCCCAGTCCGTCCGTGGCCGAATTGTTCTATATAAGCGCTGCCTATCGATAACAGCCTACTTTGATGCTTATCCGTATATTTTTTTTAATGTGTGTGTTTGGATCTTTCTGGGGGGACATTATCCCATGCCGTCGGATTTTTGGGGATTCGCCCCCTAACCCCGTAAGCCACCGTCCGTGGCGATTTGTCAGCGTCGAATTGTTATATATCAGTTACCTATCGATAACATCCTACTTTGATGATTATCCGTATGTTTTTTTTATGTGTGTGTGTGTTGGATGTTTGGATCTTTCTTGGGGGACTCGATCCCATGCCGTCGGATTTTCGGGGATTCGGCCCCTAACCCCGTAAGCCTCCGTCCGTGGCGATTTGTCAGCGTCGAAGTGTTATATATCAGTTACCTATCGATAACAGCCTACTTTGATGCTTATCCGTATATTTTTTTTATGTGTGTGTGTGTTGGATCTTTAAATCTTTCTGGGGGGACTCGATCCCATGCCGCTGGAATCTTGGGGATTCGCCCTAACCCTCTACTAAAGCCACCGTCCGTGGCGATTTGTCAGCGTCGAATTGTTCTATATAAGCTACCTATCGATAACAGCCTACTTTGATGCTTATGCGTATATTTTTTTAAGTGTGTGAGTTGGATCTTTTTGGGGGACTCGATCCCATATGTCGCTGGATTCTTGGGGACTCGCCTCAACCCCCTAAAGCCACCGTCCGCGGCGATTTGTCAGCGTCGACTTGTTGTTCTACCTATCGATAACAGCCTACTTTGATGCCAGTCCGTATATTTTTTTATGCGTGTGTGTGTTGGATCTTTCTGGGGGGAATCGAAATTAAGATTAACCATGAAGATTCTTGAGGTCCCTACGCAGCGCAAGTTTATTACAGCATCCTGCCACGCCCACTCTAACGCCCACAGATCGCAAAAAACTAAAATAGCTGAAATCTTAGGAAATATTGGAGCTAGATAGTTGAAATTCAGTATGTATAATCTTTAGATGCCAGCGCATCTTGTAGTGGTACTACTATCTGGCCACATCCACCCATACGCCAACAAGGCTCAAAAGACGGTTTTCGGATTTTCTAGAAAAGCTGATATTTTGGTAACTATAAGAGATAGAAAGTTCGGATTAAGCATGTAGGTTTTTATGATGCCCCAAATGCGAATTGTTATTTCGATCAAGCCACGCCCACTCTAACGCCAACAAAACCCGAAAAACCAAAAACGCAAAAATCTCGAAAACTATAAGAGCTACAAAATTTTGCTTAGGAACACTTATTTAAGAGGTGCCTCTGCAACTTGCTACGAAGTTGCATCCGGCCACGCCCACTCTAACGGCCACAAACCGCGGAAAACTGTTGCCTCTAAAATAATATTATGAATGCCTTCGTTTGACCTTGTATATCTTATTTATTTATTTAGGTGGCGCTTGGGTAATTTAAACTAGCAAAATAAATATTTTAAAATTTTGTAAAACAGTAACGGGTATCTTATAGTCGCGGCACTCGACTACAGCGTTTCCTCTTGTTTCCTCATGGAGTAAGTTATTATGGGCACTGGAGCATCGTGTCCAATTTTGATTGCATAAAACGGCATCTTTTATGGCTCGTTTTCTTTGCTTCTACATAAATAACACTTTTTTGCACTGAATCTATTGAGTTGAACAATCGCTCAATAAATTCCAGCACATTATAAAACTCCCGAATTTCCCTGGCCTTCTTCACATGTTGCTCGTAAAGTTGTGGGGCTTGTTGAGAAAATTTGCGCTGCAATATCTGTGCGATTATGGCATCAGCTTCTTTGCCCATTTGACGTTTTTCTTTGATTATATTAATACACTCTGTTACTGTGTCCAGGAATTTTCGGATACTGCATTCATCATTGTTCTTCAGCAGTTCCATGTCCAACAGTTGGCTGACGCGGCCAGCAAATATTTTGCGCTTGTTTTCGTAGCGCTTGCATATTAGCTCCCATGTTTTAGCTGGCAGCTGATCCATTTAGCAAATGTCCGACTAACATTTTGGCTTCTCCTTTTAGGCATGATTTTAGTTAATTCAGTTTCCTTGTGGCACTGATGTCTTTCCTGCTATTAATCACCTCGGAAAATAATTCAAAGAATGTGGCCCACTTTTTTCGGTTTCCATTAAATTGAGGAAGATCCGTAATATCTTTTTTTATGATGCTCAAGTCGCTTATTTTTCTATCAATTTTCTTAGATAGCCAGCTTTCTAATTCATTGATCGTGTCGATGTCAAAGGCACATGATTCATATTTTGCCTCTAATTATGAAAGTGTGGTCTGTACCTTTGACCAAAGGAAGTTCATCTTGTCCTTGTGATCAAGGATCCCTTCCATGTTGCTGCGCTCCAGGTCGGCATACACTTCTTTTATGTATTCCCTAACCTTCTCGGCTCTTTTGTCCTCGAGTTCCACCTTCTATTTGATGTATCTTCTTTTGAGGCCCCTGCTTTTGATGTACTTGCCATGGCGTGATCGCCTTTCATCAGAGGCTCTTTATATTTCTTCATGAGTACCATGGTGGTGTCATATATTTTGTCACTAAAATGACAATTATTAAATTAATGACGCCAATTTTGGTCAGCATTGTGTGATCGCAGTGAATTTTGCTGCTGAATCATCTATAGCTAATGGGTTTGCCTTATTGGCTATCCCTTGCAAAATCTCCTTACGAAGCACCACTTGCCTCTACAGCATTATTTTACTTTATTTGGCTTAACCCGATTGGAGGTATTTTTGGTTCGATCTTGGTTTCGTGCTGTGCCTCGACTAACAACTTGTTGTGGTTAGCCAAAGAATGAAAAAAAAAAAATTTCACAAATTTTTTCTATTTTCACTTTTTGCTTTCTGCTGTTTAAAGCCACAAAAACGAGAATATAGACCAACATGCTTTCACCATTACGTGGAGAACATTCTATATTTATAGATCGATTTTCCATATTCAAGACACTAAAATATGCTTAATATGCTTCAGTGTGGCAGCTCCAAAATACTTCCTCTTCCTAGAAAAACCAAACCAAAAACTTCTCCATCTATCACCTTGTGCGAGCCACCAACGCTTCAGAAAGTAGTCAAAAGGTATAACTTCACTTTTGACAATAACCTAAAACTTGCTGCATTTATTAAAATCAGAATGGCTTTACCTATTCAGATTGTGAAATAAGAGCAAATGAACACAAATATTGCAAGTGGGAAAGCTATTATAAAGAAGCATTATAAAAATTTTAACTTCGATAGAACTTAATTTGTTTATTATTTATTATTAATATTTATCCATACTAAATTAATTAAAAGGGTTAAGAACGCAATGATAATGTTATTCATAATAAACCTTTCTTCTGTTTTAATGTTATTCATAATAACCCTTTCTTCTGTTTTTAAAGCTCCTATTTAAACTTAATTTTTCAAAAATCTGTTCTTGTGGTCGATATTTTAATATCAATTCAGTTATGAAAGATGCACTTATATTTAGTGCTAAGCGATTAAAAAACAGTTTATCCTTGCAAGCTTAAGATTTTTATTATTATTTCTTCCAAAAAATCAGGTAAATTGTACATGTGATCTAATGAAAAACCGTTTGTTTTATTAAGCTTTTACATTTTATAATAACTTTCACTTGAACATCCTTTTTTATTTAAATATCTTCATTTAAATGTTCCAAGTAGTTAGAAAATGGTTATGCAGAAGCAATCGCCTTGCCGACTGCTATCACAACCTCAGCAGCAATGGGAGCCAAAAAGGGCAACCAGAATCCTCCTTGGGCCGAAACACCGTCGACTTTCTGGGATGTTTGATCCTTATACCTCCTCACAAAGTTATCAGCATTATGTCGATCCTCAGTGGTTAGATCCAGCTTACTAGAGTATTTCTCATAGTAGTCTACAAATGCAGGCACATTGCGGGCCCTAGTGGATGTGTCAGCCGGAGGGTTGCCAAACACCGCGATGAGTCCACGACCCTTAGTCACGAATTCATCATCACCTTGGCAGTGTCCTGTGCCCAGGAGACATCCAACGACAACCAAAAGGCAGCTACAAATATTAAATATTTCCATTTTTTTGGCTTTGACTTACATTTTTGTCACAGCTTACCTAAATAGCAATGCGGAATTCATCTTAGACGGTGATGTTACTCCTCGAACTGATCGATTGAAACTTATAATTGGTGCACTCCATACTTCTGTATTTATAGCTGATTTCAGTCTGAAAATCTGCTGTGTTTTCATATTGGGATTATCAGCTATACGTATGCTCAATCCATGGAAATAGCTGAGTTATCAATATCGCCGTGTAACGTAAAAAGGGGGCTTGTAATTGATGTAATTGATAATATAATATATATTCTTGGAAAAATATTGATAAGCGAATCTTTAGTTATTAGAATAAAATGATTTTTAATTATTAAATTCGTTGTAAATTACAAATGTATAAAACAACGTTTGATTATATGGCAAGGTCTAGATATATAATTAGAATTATAAGCAAATCCAGCATTTATATCCCCGATATCTATTTCGTTATGAATAGATTTTAAAACATTTCCATGTCCATATTTATAGACTGATTTTTCTTACTTAAGATACTAAAATATGCTTAATACGAGAATTCAGTGTGGCAGCTCCAAAATACTTCTTCTTCCCAGATAAAACAAACCAAAAATTCCTCCAACTGTCACCTGTGCGAGCCACCAAGCAACAGAACCTAGTCAAAAGTTATAATTTCAATTTTGACAACAACCGAGAGCATGCTGCATTTATTAAAATCAGAAAGGTTTAACCTATTTAAATTGTGAAATAAGAGCAAAAGGACAAAAATATTTGAAGTGGAAAAGCTATGAGGTCAGCATTATAAAGAATTTTAATTTTGATAGAACTTAATTTGTTTATTATTTATTATAAATATTTCTCCATACTAAATTAATTAAAAGGGTTAAGAACGCAATGATAATGTTATTCATAATAACCTGGGAAGATAATAGTCCTTTATTTTCTTTTAAAAGCTCATATTTAATCTTTGTTCTGCAAAAAATATGTTCTTGGTCGATATTTTAATATCAATAAAGTTATTAAAGGGTCACTTATATTAAGTGCTAAGCGATTAAAAAACAGTTTATCCTTGCAAGTTTCAGATTTTTATTATTATTTCTTCCAAAAAATTAAGTAAATTTTACATGTGATCTAATGAAAATCCGTTTGTTTTATTAAGCTCACATAAATAACCTTTTTTATTTAAATATCTTTATTTAAATATTCCAAGTAGTTAGAAAATTGTTATGCAGAAGCAACCGCCTTGCCGACTGCTATCACAACCTCAGCAGCAATGGGAGCCAAAAAGGGCAACCAGAATCCTCCTTGGGCCGAAACACCGTCGACTTTCTGGGATGTTTGATCCTTATACCTCCTCACAAAATTATCAGCATTATGTCGATCCTCAGTTGTTAGATCCAGCTTATTAGAGTATTTCTCATAGTAGTCTACAAATGCAGGCACATTGCGGGCCCTAGTGGATGTGTCAGCCGGAGGGTTGCCAAACACCGCGATGAGTCCACGACCCTTAGTCACGAATTCATCATCATCTTGGCAGTGTCCTGTTCCCAGTAGACATCCAACGACAACCAAAAGGCAGCTAAAAATATTAAACATATCATTTTTTTGGTATTGACTCACATTTTCGTCACAGCTTACCTAAATTGCAGTGCGGAATTCATCTTAGACGGTGATGTTACTTCTCGAACTAATCGATTGAAACTTATAATTGGTGCACTCCATACTTCTGTATTTATAGCTGATTTCAGTCTGAAAATCTGCTGTGTTATCAAATTGGGATTATCAGGTATACGTATGCTAATTCAACGAAAGGCGCTGACTTATCAATATAATCCGTATAATCTATGTTCTTGGAAATATTGATAAAAGCATTGTGTCATATAATTCTTAATTTTTAGTCAATTTATACAAATCTATATAGGTTTATTAATCAAGTAGTTATACTATATAAGAAACAACAAATATCGGGAAAAAAATTTCAAACTATTTCTTCTATATGTTATATAAAATCTTAAAATCTTAATTGTTGAAAATGAAACTTGGAGGTAATGTTGTGAACAACACATTTGATACAATGTGGCAGCAGCTGATGTATATAGAAAGTGGCAACTTTTTGTCGCAACCAACTTTTGGAGGGAAATCCTCTTTCAGTATCAACTCATCCACGCAACATGTTTCGCTCGCTAAGCTGTGACAGCAACAAATGTATCTGGAACCGGTAACTTTTTGTTGCGAGCAACTTTTGGAGGGGAAACCCCTCTTCATATACACCATAGCCACGCAACATGTTCTTTGATGCAACATGTTTGCCGTCTGTTTTCACTCAAACCGAAGGAGAATAGGCACAACATAGTTGCTACAGCATGAGGCAGCATGTTGCCAACCTCGAGTAATCGAAGCTGAAAAGTGCGCATGTGAATATGAACCGAGTCCTGTGGTTTCTCGTATTCAACTCCAATTGGATGGAATAGTCGTCCTGTGCTTGGCCCTGTCGTCAGGACTGACGTTGGATCTTTGATGGGAATTTGTCTTGAATAGGCTCCAAAAGAGTGACTGATGACCCGTCAAAAAGCAGCAGAAATGTTAATTTGCCATATTTGTTTACTCTTCTCCTGCTCCACTCTCCTTTCTTTGGAGTTCCTTAATTAGTTGTTTATTTTATGACTTTCTCTACGGGCTAAGTAAACTGCTAAGCAATATATTAATGTGTTTTACTTTCGATGGATGTTAAAGAGAAAATTTCTTAAGTAGAGATCAGAAGGGCATAAAAAAAATGATTTTTATTTAATGATTAACAATAATAATTTATACAATTTTCCTAATCACTACTTTTTCTTTTTTTAATATAAACAGAAAATCTTTTGTTTTCTCTGTTAAAGTTTGTTTTTAAGTAAGTTAATAAATATTAAAAAAAAAAAATAAAGATAAGTTCTAGCATTTCTGACTATGACATTTCATGTGCTTCGGGCTAACCAAATCTTTCTCTAACATTATTATCTTAAACAAAAAACAAACTAAAGTTTACATATCAAATTTGATTGCATCCCTCGAGCCATCACTTTCGCTTCTTGGGTCACGTTCTTCTCGGATTCTGTCCCATCTTCGCGTGGCCTTCAATGCTGGAAATTATCATTTCAGACCCATCCCACACACACCTCAAGTTATATACACTTTCCTTCCAGCTTATGGCGCCGTTTATCTGGCGGGTCTGGATGGCAATAAGAAAAAAAGTGAGACGACCAGGGAGAAAAATTGGGTTATGCCTTCGTTCAAGAAAAGTGAAATTAGCATAAAGTTCTTTCTTTCTCCTTCACTTTTGTGTACTTTTTTAAAATATTTTTTTTATTTGCTGTTGAAGCTTCTGCTGGGTTAACTTTTTGCAACGTTGTTTGCCGTCTTTTTGCATTTTGTTTGTAATATCTTGGGTGTCGTACTCGCCATTGTTGTTGGTGCTTTTGGCCAATCAACTGAATGGCAACCGCTTAGGACATTAGTTTTTTTTTCCTTAAAGTTTTTTGGGTGGCATTGTCTAATTTCGCATTAAAATATGTAAATATTTATGGGAAAGGTAGCTGTGGAAGCTCTCAGAAAGTGTTATTGAAAAGGTCGTTTAGAAGACAAGTTGGAAAAGTTGGAAAGAGTTTAATGCGGTCTTAAGTGAGGTAATTTGTTTATGCTATGGCCTTTGCGTTTGGTTACTAATTACAAATATTGCATAAATTTGTAAGAATTTGAAGAGGGTGATCGGAAACTTATAAAGTTTTTGAAAATTACCTTACGTTTATATCAACTTCCTTTGAAGGCAGACTTTATTACTAACTGATTTAATTAACATTACTTTTAAAATGTAATATTAATGTTAATTCATGAATTTTTGGAATATTTTATGTGTGTTAATGAGGATCACAATTTTCATTGAATTATTAATAATAATAATTCCATTTCAATCTCACTCCCAAGCTTGAGGGCTTTAAACTGAAAATACCAACATTAACACAGAGAAATATGCATTTTAAAATGTTGTCTTGGAAAATATAAATTCCCTACGAATTGTTAATGTCCAACAGACGGACACACAATCAAAATTATTCCGTGTAATTTATTAATGTCATGTGCGGCCCAATTTGTTTCATGGAGCATGTAAAATGGATTTAACGCCCTGATAAGGCTTAAACATTGGAGAGGTCAGTGAGAGATAAGGGCAGGAATATAAAGGACATGAACAAGGATCGAATAACACCACTCACACACACAACTATAGATGTTGGGGGACTAATTAAATCTGACCTCCTTCTTCTTGACATGTGATGTTCGACGTGCAGATGAAATATAGAATGGAAACTAAAAACGTGAATTAATAAAGTGAATATTTCAGTGTTCAAATATAAAAATACTCATAAAATCTATTGCTGTTTTTGTGTCTACATTTCTTTATGATTAATGTTGTTAATATATCGCATATAAAATAGTTATACTGTACGAGATCTGAGCTTACAATCACAGGCATGTAATTAAGTGATGACATATTTGCTTACATTCAAGGAGTGTATTTTGAAATGCACGAGCCAGCCATCAATCAGGCCTAATTGAAACAGGGCACTTTGCTACGCCACTCACGTTCAATATCAATTAATGCCACAATGAACCTATCAATTTTTAATTACCCACACGGATTGGCAAACAAAACATTTTGATCGAATGTTAAACGAATTAATTATTTATTGCTAACATTTTTTTTTCTCTCCCTCGTTTTGCTTGGTGAAAAAAATAAATAAAGAAAAATACTCTTGGACTCTCTCCACTTTGGCCTCCAATCTAATGTCGAAATGGATTCCTTGCGAACTTTCTTGAAGGACTCCAGGACGCAGAGCCAAGCTCGAGCCAATTGCCAAGTTAAATTCTAAACAAATTTAATTGAAAAACTTTTACGTTTCTTGCTATGGCAATGGTCAGATTTTTACCAGAGGACCAGCGAGTCCTGGGAATCTTGGAGTACCACGAAAGGATACAAGTGCATATGCAGTTGTTGGTCCTTGCAGTCGCAGTTGCAGTTTCTGTTATTATTATTATTATTTCTCCTTTTTGCATCTTAGCTTGCTTGTCGCGATTCACTTGAGACCCGTTTAGCATTTAGTTTCCTGGCTTCTTGTGCTGTTGCTGGCCATCCCTTGGCCATTTTTTTTCTTATTTAATTATTTTCTAGATGTTTTCGGCCAAAAGTCACCAACGAGCTGCGAAAAGTTTTCGGTTGTTGCCAAAATTGAAATTATAACTTTTGACTACTTTCTGTTGCTTGGCGGCTCACACCGGGTGATAGTTGGAGGAGTTTTTGGTTTGGTTTATCTGGGGAGAGGAAGTATTGTGGGGCTGCCACATTGAAGCCTAATATTAAGCATATTTTAGTGTCTATCTATTAAGTGTCTATCTATTACAGATATAGATATCGGGGATGTAAGTCCTAGATTTATTTATAATATATATATCTTGACCTTGCCATATAATCACATGTCATCTGTATTTTAAATTGAAATTCATAAATTAAAAATCATTTAATTCTAATAACGAAGAATTCGCTTATCAATATGTTTCCAAGAATAACTATTTTACTATCAATAACATTTGCATTTTTCTCCCACGTCGATGATTACATTAATTACAAGCCCCCTTTTTACGTTACACGGGGATATTGATAACTCAGCGATTTTCATGGATTGAGCATACGTATAGCTGATAATCCCAATATGACAACACAGCAGATTTTCAGATTGAAATCAGCTATAAATACAGAAGTATGGAGTGCAGCAATTATAAGTTTCAATCGATCAGTTCGAGGAGTAACATCACTGTCTAAGATGAATTCCGCACTGCAAATTAGGTAAGCTATGACAAAATTGTGAGTCAAAGCCAAAAAATGAAATATTTAATATTTGTAGCTGCCTTCTGGTTGTCGTTGGATGTCTCCTGGGCACAGGACACTGCCAAGGTGACGATGAATTCGTGACTAAGGGTCGTGGACTCATCGCGGTGTTTGGCAATCCTCCGGCTGACACATCCACTAGGGCCCGCAATGTGCCTGCATTTGTAGACTACTATGAGAAATACTCTAATAAGCTGGATCTAACAACTGAGGAACGACATAATGCTGATAATTTTGTGAGGAGGTATAAGGATCAAACATCCCAGAAAGTCGACGGTGTTTCGGCCCAAGGAGGATTCTGGTTGCCCTTTTTGGCTCCCATTGCTGCTGAGGTTGTGATAGCAGTCGGCAAGGCGATTGCTTCTGCATAACCATTTTCTAACTACTTGGAACATTTAAATGAAGATATTTAAATAAAAAAGGTTATTCAAGTGAAAGTTGTTATAAAATGTAAAAGCTTAATAAAAAAAACGGGTTTTCATTAGATCAGAAGTACAATTTACTTAATTTTTTGGAAGAAATAATAATATAAATCTTAAACTTTCAAGGAAACTCTTTTTTTTTCAAGATCATTGTACGTAAATACATTCACATACATTTAAAAAATGTTCAGATTTGATTTAAAACATTTAAATTAGTTAAAAACACAGTCGCACAAACCAACCATTATCTTAGCTGTTTGTCTTTTTTTATAACTTCAAAACTTAAAAACTGTGCATTTCGTAAAAGAAAAGTTTACCTTGCAGTTGATTTTATCCGTTTAGTTAAGGGAAAAGTTCGAATTTGTTTTTCTTTTAAGACTTTCCACACAGTTATTTTCAATCAAAGGCCACTTGCAGTCAGACGGATAGTTCCGATATGGAAATGGAGAAGAATCGTGGCTATTCAGCTATGAAATGTCCTTAACTTGCCTCGGCTGTCTTTGTGTGGATTGCTGCTTAGGATACACACGAGTATGCATTATATATATATGTCTCGGTTTTAAGCTGCTATAGATTTATATGAAGATTCAAGGATCGACTGCTTCCTCTTGCAAGAACCTGTGTGTGTGTGTGCGTGCATCTGTGTGAGCATGACATTCGTCGGCTGCAAGTGGCTTCTTCTGTGGGGAAACGAGCAAACTTGCATACGCCTTGCACACGAACTGCTGACGACCAAGTTATGTCCTTGCTGTAATACATAGCCATTGCACATTACAGTGGAGCCTAAAGGTTAACGGAATATTCCACTTTAAATGTGTTTATTTAATAGTAGGCTAGTTTTACAGGCAAACCCTAGAGAAAACCCGAAACAAATCCTGAAAATTCGACATATCTTAAAATGCAATTTCCTGGGTTCCGAAAACGACATTTGACATATATGAAGTACACCGGTAATTTCTATGTACTCATATATACATGCTCCTTCTGTTGTATGTGCGCATTATTTTTTTTGGATTTATTTTAATTTCCACTTGTGAGTGTTGACTTGAATTTCTGCCATCCTGCTGTCAGCAAGCTCACAGACACAAGGACAAAGGGACAGAAGGACCGACTCATCTATATATGGTGTGTCTCATGCATCTCAGTTTCCAAAGAGTGTGGAAAATGCACATCGGTTTTGGTTTCAGTCTGAGTTTTCTCCGTCTCTGTCCGTATCTGCTATTGGGTGGCATCCTGATGTTGGGGTTTTCGCATCCTTTAGTTTTTTATTGGACCTGTGCCCCACTTTGTCCCTGACTGGCAACTTTTTGTTTCGCCTTAAGATCCGTCTTTCCGATGCTGCTGCTGCTGCTGCTGCACCAGCTCCTGGTGTCCTTTTTACAGTTTGTCGCATTGTACGGAAGTGTGCGGCACTTGAGAACTACTTTTACTTTTGTGTATACGCAATATGGTAGGCTGCACCTCGATTCCCCTTTGGAATTTCCTTAAAGCTCGCATTTCTGGTATTTGCAAACGAGTTTTTGGCTTTAGTCCTTCGTATATCGGTGCTCTTGGTGTAACACCTTGAGCAAAAGCCTTGTCTGTCATCAGATATCTGCTTCGTTATCCGTTCGAGTCGTTATTTTGCCTTGCATGTCCTTGCCATTTTCACATGTGGTTCCTATTAATAAACAAAGCACATCGCAATCTAGGGAAATGAGCATAATGGATGACAATAACAGATGGAGACAATCTTCTCAGCATTCTGGACAAACTTATTTGAATAAAATAATATATTTGTATAGATTAATAAGAAGTAAGAGGTAGTGGCACAAAATTAGATGCTACTTCTTGCTACTTCTTCTCTTAATCTTATTGTCTTTATTTGTTGTACTTACATTATTAATATTAATATTTTCAAAAGACAGTTCCAAGTTCTTTGTGAACTAAGGAAAGGTAAAAAGCTATTCAGGTGTGTCCCTGGCGGGACATTAATAACACGTGACTTCCAGTTTTTAATTGGCCATTTCTAATTGGACCCACCAGTTCTCGAACGTCTAATGGCTTGGGCTTGCCTCTGTCATAATGCCCACAATATTGCTACAAATGATAATAGACCCATAACGATAAAGTTGTCGAGACAGAAATATTTGTTTTCTACAAAGTAGAACAAAAAACTCAGCGAAAGTAGAGCTCAGAGGAGCTGAAATCCAAAGGGGAAGTCATAAAAAGTTTAACACCGCGCAAACGCCATGTTGCCTTGTTTTTATTTCTTATTTTTTCGAAATTTTCTTTTATGTAGAAATTTGCTTTTGTTTTTTGCCCTTCGTTAACTTCTCTCTTGCTTTTTGTGTGTGGGCCGTAAAAAGTTGTAAAGGCCAACTATTTATTGCCCGAAAATGTCCATCAAAGTGACGTTAAAATTTTATTTTAACTTTGTGTTTATTATTATTTTTGGTTTGTTAATTTTTAACTTTATACTCGGTTATTTTTAAAGGGAACACTTATTTTTAAATATATATATAATCAAGTAAAGGTTATAGTGCCTGTTCCTTTGGCTAGAAATCAGATATCTGAACATATATAGAACACATATTTATATAGTAGCGCCACAGCGAAAGTGAATTTAAACTCTTAATAGGTCAAAAAATGACTAGCACAAAATGCAATTGACAAGTTAAAGAAGTAAAAAATCGTTAAAATCGCGTGACGAATGCAATGGATTCCCTTTCATAGATTTTTAATGGACCTTTAAGCCGGAAAAGTCGAATGACCCAACGCGATGGTCAACATGCTATAAGCGGCCGACAAAACACTTTACTAAACCCGTTCCAAAGCTGCCACCAGACACGGATTTGAGTTCCCCCATCCTCGGGGTTTTACTCTGACACATTATCAAGGTTTTAAGTGCTCAATAAAAAAAAAGGTGGCGGCTTTACTAGGGAAAACGACGAATTTAGTATGCGTTAGTGGCTGTTATTTACCTGGAGAGCTTTATCTAATTAGGCATACTTCGTTTGAGTGCTTTTACAGAGAGAATTAGAATGATCTGAGTGTTAAAATCCTTGAATTTAAGTTAATATTGTAGCCATAAAATCACCTCTTCAAAGAAAGCTCTGTTGGCCCTTTCGTTGACCTTTACGGCACAGATTGTCAACTAATTAAGGGTCACCATGTGCAAAAACGCCAAACAAAACTGAGACCTTGTTTGCCTCGCCGTTTTTAATTAAATTGCTTACTTATTTTTTGGTTGTACCACTTTTGGCCTGGCCTAGCTCGGACTTTGTGGTAAAATTTACTACGTAATTTCCCCACAGGAGACATGAAGACTCCTTACTCACCGGCGCTGTGCTGCAGCGCACTTGAATTTTAATAGGAACTGCAGCAGCCAGGAAAATTCCGAGATTGAAAGGGGCGGCCGGGTGTTGTCCAAAATGTATAAGTGTGCGTGTGTGTATATTGCCATTATGTCATAACTCATGGCTGCGCCTGCAGGTATGCAATGCTTTGCAGTTTTTCGCTGTTCAAAAATAAGAAACTAAAAGAAGCTTGAAGGTAAAAAAGACAAGCGTAGTGCAATGGCAAGTGAAGTCAATGGAATATATGCCTTTTCTATATATTCCTTATTAGACCTTATGGCATATTATTATTACCTATGATACAAACTTAGAACTGCATTCGATTGGAAGGAAACAACAGAGTTTCCATTCTGATTTTTCTTTAACTGATTTTTAGACATCTAACTCAACAATCAACTTTAAACATTATTTTTCAATATTAATATATAATAATTTTTCGTTATTATTGACATTCAACATCTTTAACGTCAAAGGGCAACCACATTGAAACACTGTAGGGTTGAAAAGGAAGGAAATTATTTCAACAAGTTACAAATTTTCGTAGTACGTGCCAGTTTCTGTTCGGTCCAGCCCACATTGTTATGTTTGTCGCGTAGATCTGATCAATGACCTGAGAGCAATCCACAGCCACATCCACACACCCACGTCTTGGTCTTCCACTGCCACCGAGCTGTATGTCCCATTAGATTTCAATAGGTTCTGGCTTACGGCGCTTTTACTGCGTGTTCTTTCGTCTTTTTTTTTTACAAACCACTGCCGGAAATTGTGACAAATTGATTGAACTAAATGGTAAAAATATCTGCCATCAAATTGCCTGTGACAATGAGAGTGCTTGGCCATCGAAATGAACTGAAAATCGAGATGGATGAACGAGGGTTTGTGGATGGTTGGACATGTCAGCTAGTTGATTCCTGTGCTAACAATTTCCAGGCAGTAACAGAAACAGAAACTCACGCACTTCGAGCTAGACATGTTTTATATGTCAGTCTCAAGTGTTCTGTGCCAGACGACAGGCTTCAAACGGGCTTCGACATTCATTCCAGGCTTCTTGTTTTCGTACTACGAGTGTATGACGTAATGGAGGAAGAACTCGAAAGATAATCAAAGTAACTCGTAAAGGGATAGGAGTATTGGGTTTAAGGATATAGAACAATATTGAAAGCATGATAAATGATGTAATTTTAAACCTAAACTTGTAACCATAACATGATTTTAAATCATTATTTAAAGTATAAAACTAGTATTAGCATTGCTACTGATTCATTGGCTTACCCTCAACCTTACAAAGCCAAATTCATTCTTAAGTTGAACCCATTTCAACCTTTTTTCTACCCAAACTTAGGCCCAAACTGAAACCTGCTACTGACAATTATGGCCAACCGTTTGCTTTTGGCCAGAAAATGCCACCAAGCAAGTGTCAAAAGCAAAGGCAAAGAAAACTTTCTGAAACGAAGATTGATTTTACTTTGGGACAGCTTTGTCCACTCTTGAAATGCATTTTTGTTCGCCCTCCCCAGTTTTGGCAATTAATCAAAGTACCAAATAGGTTTGTTCCTGTTGTTTGCATTCAGTTTGATTAATTGGATTTCATTGCCAATGAAATTGGAGGTTAATTAATTGGTCTCGAATAAGTTTTCACCAGTTGAGTATAAGAGTAAATTGGCAAGGAATTAGTTTTCATCTTAAGTAAGTAATTTTTGTTAACTGGCTCTGTAATATTTATATCTTATGCTTAGACAAAAACTAACAAGCATTCGAATTTGTTTTTTAAACCAACTGAATAGGTCACATGGTCAATTGTCACACAATAAGACCCAAATCAATTGGGTCACCTTGTCGAACTTTTGCCATAATTCAGTTGCAGAGAACCGCAAAATTCTTAGACTTTGATGCTCTGTGGGCTTGCCTTGGAGTGGATTTATTGTTTCGAGTGGCAAATACAAATATCCGCAGCTATCACCCACATCAATCCTGGCCGCACGTCGTCGACTCCTGTCATCCGCAATATCCTTCTTGTTAACAATAGGTCAGGACCTAAGATTTTGGGTTGCAACTAAATGGATGGATGGGACCATCGCCGCACACTTTGTCACTTCAATTTCGATAGGTCGAGATATTCCTTATTGTTGTTAATGCTTCTGCTGACACAGCCATATACGGTTGGGTATGCTATATGTGAATTGAGAACTCGAACTGTCCCAGTTGCTCCAGCTCCATTTCATCTGCCGGCGCGGTTTTTGCGGCCCAGCCGAAGACAATATGTGGCAAGAGCCTTTGTCTTTAACTTGGTCGCTTCTTGCCGCTTTCTTGTTTGCTTTTTCCCTTGTTGTTTTTTGTGCCTTATTGTCTTGCCATGATTTCAGCCAGGACCAAGTTCTATGGACGACAGGCAACTTTGTTTGCGGGTTTCCAAGAGATTGGCCTTTAAAGCTTGAGCTGAATTCGAAAGACTTTAGATTGCATTTCTTGGCTTTGGAATTTATAACAATTTTTATCTTAACTTTTGCTGGTTTTCTAATTTTTTACTGTAAAATAGAACAGTGACACAGCGTAGGAGAAGACCATAAAATAAATAATATAAATTTGCAATGCGTAATATTCTCTTTCATTTCCTATACCCATAAACTCATTTTTAATCTGAAAGTTTGCCAAGGGACTTAAACATCTTAAAAATTTCATAATTTGTCATGTCATTAAAGCAGCTCCTCCCATTCCCATTCCCGTTTCCATTGCCTTTCCCATTTCTATTTCCACATCCAACTGCAATGCAGCAGGAAGGACATTTGTGTCACTCGTAAATTTCCAATGCCGGCAACAAGCCGCCAGCATTCTCATTCACATTTTATACTTTATTTCCCTTTCTTCAATTTTTTTGAATTTTTTTTTTTTGGTTCTACTTCCTTTGCTCTCAATTCCCAATGTTGCCAAAGTGGCAGTCATTGGCTTTTGCAGTGGCTTCCCGATTTTGGGATAGTGCTTAAAAATTTGGAGATTTACTGCGACCAGAGAACTAGAGCCCCGAAAAAACCGCACGCGCCATAGAATTTATGTGAATGCCGAAACTTGACATTTCTCTGGCGCCACAGCCAAGGACAAAGGAGATGTCGTCATTTCTATTCTGACTACGCATAATGAGGAGTAATTTCTAGAGCGTGAGAACATCTTGCAATATTCTATAATATTTCTCATTCTAGTTATTATTGAAAAACTTCCAATAGAATTTAAGAGTCATGGCTTCGATTTTTTCTCACTTTCAAAGACATTTTGAAGGAAAATTACAATTTATCTTAAGCCAAGCCAGGTTACTCCTCCTACCTTAACTATTTTCAATTACCAACCCAATCTAATTAAAGCTCATTTATGGAGATTTCTTATTAATTGAGCCAAGAACCGAACAGGGCATTGTGTTGATTTATGCGCCCACTGCGCTCATAATTTAACAGCCACCAAGGCCACAGGGCCATAATAGTCCAAGAGCCATGGCTTTAAGTCCGCCGATGAACTGTGGGCCACATTTTCCGACTGACGCTTAAATTATGCAAGTTAATTTGCAGCTGCCTGAAAATGATGACAAGAAATACCGCACACACACGCCTACACACAGGGCACAACAGGGCAGGAGTTCTGGCTCCTGGCAGCCTAACAAGAGTTATTTCCCACAGACCGGAAGTGAAGTCGACATAAATTGTGGTTAGAGCTAGTCTAGCCCATCTACATCTACACTACCACCTTCGCCTGCTTCCACCCGAAAGCCACGTTGGCCATTTAATACATTGCGACAGCTATTCTGGACGGGCTTTTTCCTTTCGAGGTAAGAAAACCACCCACTTCTTGGTGTGGAAACTTACTAGCAGAAGTTGGAATTAAAAATCAGATTGGTTGCGTAACTATTTTGACGTTTTAGTCGGACGGGTTAGCTTGGGGTGTTAAATGCAGGAACATTTTTAAACGTAATTGAAAATTTGAATAATCAGTTAAGATTAAAGTAATTATTTCCCATTAGTAAAAGAGTTATTAATATATCAAAAAAGGGTTATTTTCTGAGTTATAAAATTCTTAAAAATATTCCCAAAACCAAACCAGTAAGCAAGGTTTAAAGCATCTTCTTTAATAAGTATGAGAGTACGACTTTATTTCCTGATATTGATTGATTTTGGTTTTCATTTTGCACTCAATCGAACTGAAAATAAAAGAGTGAAAATTCGATGAACTAAGGAATTTTCCAGCTTGCCTCTCTTGATATTTTCCAGGACTTTAGTAGACTGTCGGAAGCAAATCATTTCATGGTAAAAGCGCCTTAGCAGAGCAAAAGGGGGGTCGGGAGGAAAACCCAACTCGTTGTCATGTTTTGTTATTTGTCTGTGGCCGTTTTCATTTCATTTACAGTTGCAGTTGAAGTGGCGGTATGAGGCCTGCACAAGAGGTCCAGGCTGCTTGATTTCCCCAGGTGCCATACACACGGTGGCCAAAAGGATCCCACTTACCAGAAACCACGTTCAGCTCAGAGCCTGCATCTCGTATATTTTCATATTTTTGTCTGACCCATTCGGGCTTTTTGTGCCTTTTCCCCCAGAAAAAACCTCATTTCCCACAGATAACACACATCACAACCAGAAAAGCTGGAAAAATAGAGCTGGAATACGCCTCTGATTATGAATTGGATATGAATCCGATTTGTTGGCGAATTTTGAGCTTACTTTTTCGTTTTCCTGATTACAAGGCAGGATTGAAAATCAAAAAATAAAATTCAAAATCATGCTGGGAGTCTGTAATTTTTTAATAATTGAAGGAAAGTTTGAAACTTTTTTGCATTAGGACTTTATTTTAACTTTTCAAAACTGTACAACTTTTTATAAATTATAAAAATAAACGTTGAAAAGTTTGCTTTTTGCTTCTTCTGGATAATGAACTTGGGTTGTCGATGTCCGGTATCGGGTGCCATTTTTTATCTTCCTCCATTTCATCCTCATATTCATTTTTTATATTCTTTTTGTTCGTTCTAAAATCTATCACTGGATTGTCCGGTATAGGTGGTAGACCATTTAATCTATCATACGGTCCAAGTGCATAATCCGCTTCGGGGTCCTCCGTTGAGCTTTCCGTTGTAGATGGCAATTCTGTACTTTCCTTATTTATTCCTTTCTTCCTAATATGTGGGTTGTCCGGAATCGGGGGTAAATCACCATTTGGATTATATTTCGGAAGTGAAATTGTAGTGCCCCTGTTTTTTTCATTGTCATCATCATAATCATCTGCGTGATCAACAAAGGCTGATCCGCCATCGCAGCTCTTAACTCTCTCACTCTTGTGGCAAAGGTTTTTATATTCTTTATTCGATCCTTTTCTACAGTGTGTAGCCGCATAATCCCTGCTTATCTCGTAGACGGGATTATGATCATCCTCGCACTGACTCACTCCACAATTGTAGACGCACTTCAGCAGCTGGTGGACAAGTGCTGGATGAATGTATTCCACAATGGCACAGCCAATACGATCTGCCCGATCTCTCAGTACCTGGAAATAGTTTTGGGAAAGTTCCCTGAACAGAATCGTTGATTATATTTCGATATTCTAACTTAAGTATAGAGACAGAACTCACTGATCGTCATCCTTCTCGGAGAAAAATAGTTCAACGACTTCGTCTTTGCTTTCCGGATCAAACCAATAATCAAGCTGAGTCCTTAGGGCATCCATTTTCGTGGTCATACAATAGTACTTGATCAGGGAGTAACTGACTTCTGCATGATGATACCTCCCGGTCATGACGCAAGAATCTCTTATAGGCTGACATCGACGTACCAGAGCATCAGCCACTTCGGCCAGTTCCGAGTCCCATTGAATCGTTGGCATCCTTGCCGCCTTCGCATGATCACCCATTCCGCCGGCAAACTTATTCCGATACTCATTGTGTTTGTCCACGATCAGGTGTTCTATTTCCTTAGTTATTTTCACCATAGCTGTGGCTCTGTGCGGACAAGTTGCTTGAAGTTTCTGAAAATATATAGTTCTGAGTAGACATTTTTAAAAAATATAATCAAAAGCTCACCCTATTATCCGTGCAAAGTGGATGTTTTTGCTTGCAAAGATACTTTTTGCACCATTTATTTGCAGTCTCAGAATCAAAAATAGCCAACATTAAGGACAGCAGCCATATCCACTTTGTCATGGCATAGCATTTTCTGAACGTTGTTTGTTAAGTTTATAAAAACAATTTTATTTTGTATTAATTTTTAATGGTTAATTTTTGGGTTAAACCATAATCTGTGACTAATTTAAAAGTCTTTTCTTTGTACTTAAGGGAATTCTATTAAAGATTTTTAGTTAGTGCACCAACAGATCTTAAATGAACTGCCGTTCTGCAACTTAAAGGTTCCCTTTCATCAACTACATTTGCTTCAACTTAAATTGAAAACAATTTGCATAGCTTTTGCCAGAGGAAAAAACGCTAATTGATTCAGGAAGTTACTTAAGTGGCTGTCTGATTACAGCATTTAGTCTTTCAATAAGGAAATTAAAAGAGCAAACTCTTTTCCATTCTTCATTTGGATTGTCTCGTGAACTTTTAGCACAATGCTCTTCATTCATCGGTAAGGGAGTGACATTCCCTGTTTAGTTGCCGTGAAATAATAAATCCAATAATACACGCATTAGCCGCACCACATTCGCTGCTTAACGGAGGCTTAGCGAAAATAAAGACAGACTCCCCAGTCTTTTCAGTTTACTCCACTTTTTTGTGTCTATTTACCGCGCTGTGTTTTCCTGTGTCTATAAGCCACTCAACTAAAAGACTAATCCACTTACTGGTAGTAGAATCGAAGTAGGAGGAGAAACATTCAGCCAGCCAAAAGAAGCTGGCTTTTAAGTTGAAATGTGAAAGAATAAACAAGGTAAATTGTATACAGCGTTGGTCTGATTTTAAGGCCCTAATCAAATATTCTAAAAATGTTCTGTAGTTGACTTTTTTCCCCTTAGGTGCATTCTAAAACCAACTTTCATTTGCTAGCTGTCAAACAATTTTTCTATCTTCAACGAGCTTTCCTTTCCTTTTATTTCGTAACAAAGATATGCCAGCAAAAAGTTAAATTAATTAAACTAATTGACTTTGAAATGTAACGAAACGGTTACGCGTTGTGACACAGTGAAAGGCAAAAACAAGAGCAGAGTTTGAAAATGTGCAGATGTCGCTTCATACATTTCGCCCCCACATTTTCATTTTCAAAGGCAAAAAATGCGTTAACAGTTTGCAAGCAAATGAAATGAGTTATCAGAGATGGCCATGTAAACAAAAACCCGGCAGTGGTAGTAACTTTCATAGATATGGTAAAAATACATGTTTGTTTTGCCTATGTAAGTTTTATGGTAATTGAATAAAAATTTATTGAGTGTAAAATGTTATGAAATCGATCGGTTAAAGTTCAATTTTAAATGGGAAAATACAGTATTTCTCCTATAAAAATTTAGTTAGAAGTGCAAGTCAGTTCAAGCTTAACTTGACCCATAAACATTCCCAAAGGTTGGTTTTACATTTTATAAATCAATTAAAGTGTTTAGCGACATTAATAGCATGTAGTTATGTTTTTGTAATTTGTAGTTTTTCACATTTATTCATAATAAATGTGCATTTTTGAATGGCTCCAATCAAAACATAATATTTAGCAAGCAAATTGGCAGCGTAGCAACATGTTTGCGCCCCTCCAGAGATTTTACCTTCCAATTAGTTGGCTGAATATGGATGCACCGAATTGTCATATCGATTGCCATATTCACATATTTGGATGGCTGATGACTCGCATATTTCCTCCATCATCATCATCGCCTCCTCCCGCTGGAATCCGCATTAATTACAAGCCACCTCCCCGAAAATTGCCTGTGGGGAAATCAGCAACGCAAATTGTCGCAGGCAAAAAGTAATGAAAACCATGGAAGAAAGGAAAACCCAAATTGAATTTCAGGAGCAGTTGCCGCAAAAATGCTTTTAATGCGAAACCTGAATACGTTGAAGTATATGGGGTGGGATGAGTGGCCAAAGGAGCGTGTATCATAATTAATGTTAATTGCCTGATTGAATGGTATATGCCTTACCATACCGTACCATACTATATGCCAATGACAATACCAATTTCCAGCGGCTCATTGAAACTCCACTTTGACGCGCCATTATTTCGTTTCCGTTTCAATATTAAGTCGCCGGATTGACAGCTTCCTTTTCGGTCAATTTCAGGTGGAAATTTTTCAGTGAAACATATGAAAAAGTGTTTACTCATTGCTGGCGGCTGAGACTTTAATTGGACTTTTATAAAGGATACTTGAAATGAAGTCAATAAAGATTTATTGGCCAGGAAAATAACCTATTGAGTTGTTACTAAAAATTTTCAATAAATATTTTCTCTTTTTATATTCGTTTTTAATAAGCTCATTACCAGGAAAGGTAACTTATTGCCTTTTTGTTTAATTTTGAAATTTTAATCATATTTATTAGTCATTTAATTCCATTTAAAATAAGTTTGTAACTAAATAGGATTTTGGGATTATTGTAAGAGGTATTTTCACACATCATATATATCTAAATTATGTTCACATTAACTTAAATTTGTTATTCATGGTAAAAAGCTTAGAATATAAAATGGGTTTGCAAGTCCCAAAAGCTATTAAAATCGCATGCATTCAAAATGATCAAGGCTAGTTCACATAAAAGCAGCTTAAACGAGCAAAAAACTTGAAAATCTTATACATCTTTGAGTCTTAGTTGACCATTATTTTTTTTCAGGGCCTCGAAGGTCGCTGCTCTATGGGGAAAAACCGAAAACATGAAGAAAAGATGCAATGTGTGGCACGTATGAAAGATAAGGCAGCAGCATCATTATGCAAAAACAAAAGGTACTGGAAACTAAATTGTGCTTCACGGAGACCATTAAATGCGGTGCCATGTTGTGGGAAAATATATACATAGAAGTATTCATCACAGGAATGTGTGCTTATGTGTATGATGTAATGTTTGACGTGTCAGTGCACCTGTACACTATGTGCTAATTACTTATTTATAACGCTCAAATTACACGACGACGACACAACGTACCTGCCAGCCAGCTCAGTGCAAACTCACTGCATACTTTGCGGCAGCCCAGCGGCAAAATGTTCTTCACTTCAAGTGCAGGCTTCTGCCGGATTTTGAGACGGTGGATTTGAGCTGATGGGGTTGTGTTTTGGGTTGGCTAACTCCCCGCAGGTTAAGAGGACCAGGCATTTTTGCCAGCTCTGCAGACAGCAATCAATCTGGTCGAGCTGCACTCGCATCCATTCGCATCAGTGGATCAGAATCAGAGCCAATCAGTTCCCAATTGGCCGTGTAATGTGGCTCTCTCTTTTTTTTTAACCTTTTTTTGATAGTTTACCTCGAGTTTTTAACTCTTTTTCGTTTGTGCAGTGTGGCTACGTGAGCATTTTACTCAAGTACCTTTGAGTGTTTAAGCAAATTTTGTGAAAGAGTTTGTTTGCCCGAAAGTCCTGCGTAGGGATATTTACACAATTTTCTGCCTTTTAAGCAACTAGATGTGTATATATACATGTGGCCTAGTCGGTTGGAAGGATTTTGTGATGAGATTTAATTCAAGGGAAGTTAGAAACTGTGACAGCTGAGTGAAAAACAGTTTAGCCACAATGAGGCTGACATTTCTTTGACGCTTTTTGGATAAACCAACTGTCTGTCTAGTTAAGCCCAACTTGCCACTTGCAAAACATTCAGGTGTGAAAAATACCCATCATCCCATTCGTTTTCCAACTTTTGCGTTGTTTTTCCCTGTTTTCTGTCACTTTCAGTGTCTGGCATATCAGGTACTGCAGCAGGCAAGTTTCGAGAGTTCAGATTTGCATTGCCATTGCAATTGGTATTAAAAAACAATACACTTTACTTATGCAACTGACAGGCGTCATTTAAGCATTGTTCGAAAAATGTTTGCATTGTTTTTTCAGTTTTAATTGACTAATGGCTCTTCAATAGACACTACAATGAGTATATTCAGCTGCTGTATTGGAAGTTAAAAAGCTGTTTTTGTTAAATAGTTCCACCAGACTGGTTGACTTTAAAGCTTTTTAGTTCTACCTTAAGGATCCCAGAAATTACCAAATTTTTCAAGCCACCACAGTGCAAATCAAACGTAGGACAAGAGCCTTTGGCTCTCCATCTTTACATACCTTTTCACCTTGGCTTGTCATGTGAAATATTTGCCCAGGTGTTGAATCTCCGTCTCCATGCATTTGCTCGTTTCTCCTCTAGTTCCCAGGAATTTCACTTTCACAGCAGACACCGACATCGTCTCCGGTAGTCCCAGCGCCGAATGCAATGCATTTTCCGGATTTTCCTCATTCTTTTTTTGGTGCAGTGTGGGCGCCAAGAAGAGGCAAAATTGCATTGCACAACAGGCCCAGAAAACAGCAGTGAACAGCAGTAAGAACCTAGAGCCGGGAAATTTATTGCCCTCGCTGCCAAAGTGAAACATAAAACGACGTCATTAAGTTATGTCGGCGCTCAGGACTTGGGCAAAAACTGGCAGTTTGGAGTTGTGGGAAAAGGGTTTAAAAATCATGCTGTTGTTTTTGCTGAATTTTCACCTTAAAATACACGTTTCTTAGCCATTTTTACTCACTTTTTCTACGGTGTTAAATGAATTCAACGAAGTGCAAGCAGATTTGATGCGTTGATTTTGGAAAATTGAGTTAAATTTGGTCTTTAAATTATGTTGATAAAGTGGGTTATGGTTAAGAAGACTTGGATTGAGTTGCTTGAACATTTTCATGGCATTTGGAGGAAAAATGTATTTTTAATGATAAACTTTTTAAAGGAATCTAATATATTGTCAAAAGAGCGGAACTTAAAAATATATACTTCAAATAGTGTCATCATGAGTTTACCTTTTTTTGTTGTGTTTTTTCAAGGATTTGATTTTCCTTTTTTATACTTTCTACACTTTTATAAAACATAATATCTATTTTGCCATACATATCATAACAAACTTTTATTTTTCCATCAAAGTTTTTCCTGCGAATGCCCCGAATATTTTGCATAGTCGAAATAATTTCCATTTTGAATATAAATAAAAACACAAACTTTGAGTTAAAAAGCGGGCCAGAGAACGACGAATTGAAATTTGCAAGCAATTAAAGCAGGTAAGCAGAAAGTCAAAAAATTGCAATCGATATTTGCTTCGGGGAAAGCTTTTCCTCTAAAAGAAGGAGGGGAAAAGTGGAATGGGAGTGCTACTACTATGCTCTTATTCCGAGCCATTAAAAATGCAATTGTTAAAAAAGAGCTGGCAGCCAGGTTCGTTGCTCTGTTGTTCTTATCCCAGCTTCACTTTTGGCCTCATTGTGTCAATGTGGCAAAAATTTTTGGTAGTGCGCACTCTTGGAAGTCCTCCCATATTCAACCCATTCCTATTTTTCACATTTCCATTCCATTGCCGTGGGGCAGCTGCGGTCATTTCAAAAGTCAAATGTCGAGTGCAGTTCCATTGGGGTAAAGTTTTATGCCAATCAGCAAACGTTCAACAAAAAAAAAAAAACGAAAAACAAAAATTATTCTATTCTAAAAGCCCGAAAATTGTTCGGCTTCTGTTTGAAATTTCCACGGGGAGCGAATTGTTTCGCGTATCGTTGTGGAAATAATGAATGAATCGCAATGGTTTTTATCTCAATCGCCATGCCAGCGTTTGGTTCAATTGGCCAAAAATCAGCCACGTGATTTTGTGACAGTTTTTCACAGACAGTAAGCCCATTCTTTTCGTTTTTTTTTTTTTTTTTGCATATGTGGTTGCGTTTTTCCGAACTCTGGCTGTGAGTGTGTTAATTGCACTGACTATAACCTTTTCATGGACTTTTCAACATAAGCAAAAACTTCAACAAATTGCATACAGATATTTGCCATTAAAGCGGATGAAATATCGTTCTCTGACTTTTAGATATATTCCAATTAAAAGGGCATGTAATGAATATTCTGGTGGGTCTCTAATATATTTATTATTCTATTGAAATATTCAGCTTACTGGCCATTGGTTCAAAATGCACACTTTCATCTCCATTTAATTGAAAAGTTCTTTTTTTAAGGGTTTTTATTTTCAAACAACTTCAGTTCTACCATTGAAGTTTTTATGACACAAAAATTGTAAATTTGTTGACTTTTTCTGCTCCGCTTTTGTAAATATGAAGTTGAATATTTATTTCAGGGCTTTTGTGAAGTGATAAATCCACCTGCAGTTAACGAGGATACTACAAAGAAGTATAAAACGAATTTCAGTTTTGTTTATGATATGCCATGTCATTGAAATAAAATTCAAATCTAAAAAATCTGAAAAGACTAAAGCCACCTTTAACTCTATACCAACTCAATGCAAAACTTCCATTACCTACTCTAGTACTTAACATGATAATCTATAAGCAGACCAATATCCTCCAATTTGTCCAACCATTTTCCTCGAATTTTTTTCCCCAAACACCATCGCAAAAATAAAGGAATTGTCATCTTGCTTTCAGCCATGGCCATTCTCCGCTTTGGGCCATTTATTTTGTAGCGAGCTTAGGTTATGGAATTTATGATTAAACAAGTTGTCAATATGCCGGCACCAACTATTAGCCAAGCAATTTTCGGGAAGCCAGCGGTAGAGATACAGAGATAAACTGTTAAGCGGTCTTGGGGAAAATCGATTTCGGCGCGGGGGGTTAAGGAACATTTACGCGCGCGACAACTTTCTAAGCCAGAAATTATGTGAGTTGGCCGGAGGGTTGGGCGATGTGGCCAAAATGGGAGCAAGAACTTTGGCGACGGCATCCCCAGTTCTATGTGTGTGTGTGTTTGGCCGAAAATTGCATTTCTATGCAAATACCATACAGTCAATGACTTTGTCACGACTTTGTAAGTAGTTTGGTTGGTTTTCGGGAAAAAAAAATCAGGAAAAATAAAAAAAAAACAAGAGGGAAAAAAGATTTGTGAGTGGCGGACAAAACTTGGCTGGTGATCAACAGTTAGGCCACCAAAGTTGCCACCGTTAAGTTGGCACTCTGTTTCCCTCGTAAAGCATAAAGCCAATCACCATTAGTGTAATCGCCTTTGGTACTAAGTATTATCGAGTCCCAGACCGACTCGAACCCTCCAACCAATTCCAATCCCAGCTAAGCCACCTTGTGTTCCATCTCTGACTTTGCTTGGCCCGCATAAATTAAACAGGGTCAAAAGAGGCTCTCTTGTTGGTTGAGCCCACCGCGTTAGGTTGTTCCCTTGATTAAGCCCTTCGTTGGTTAAGTTGTTGGTTTTGTTAGTCGAAAAGGGCGTCAGGCTGTGGTTCTGATTCGGTTTCTGTTTGTTGACCATGCAAATCATTAAAGACTGACGACTTGGCCTGTGCTTTTAGATGCCGCTTTATTGGGGCGATTTTTGACTGTCGCTTCTTACAGATACAACGTTTTTGTTCTTATTAATAATTCATTATGTCAAAAAGTTGGTATAAAGCTAAGACCGGAGAAGTAATTTCTGTCATTTTGAGATAAATGAACTGAATGTGTTGTATTTTGTCCAAAAAGTATCCATTTAATTAATCAACTTAACATGAAAACTTTATTGAAATTTAAAAAGTTTTTATTATTAATTCATTAACACAAAGATATACAAATTTCAAAGTACACATATAGATTATATAATACCAGCATAACACCAGCTTTTCCAAATTCAAATAAATATTTATATCAACATGATGGAATGGAAGTTCGATTTCGATTTGCAACCATGTCGCCGCAGATCTGTGTTCAAAATCCCTTCCAAGCTGCTTCATCGATTGATACTACGAGCTCTTCTACCCTTCGCTGATATTCCGCAAAGTTTGTTTGCATTGCCAATTTCACTGCCATGGATGCAATTTGCGTTTTGCATTTTAATGATGTCGTGTGGGAAAGCGGGTGTGTGGAGGTTGGAGCCGGGGTGTGGGAAACCCCCAGAACTCTAACACATTCCCCCCACATGTTCAGAAAGTTTCGAAAGGCATTCACCTCAACCAGCCAACCAGCCAACCAACCAACCAACCAAACCACGCTCCAGTTACGATGTCTGCATTGAGTGACATTTGTCAATTTAAATGCAAGTAGCTGACAGGCAAAAAATAAAATCGACATCACTCTGGCCACTGTCAGTTTTGCATTTTGTGGATAAGTAGTTGAGATTGAATTTTCAAACTAATTTCAACGTTAAGCAGGGTCAATTTGGCCATCTAAATTGATAGACAACGGTTTATTGATAACATAAATCTAATTGAAAAACTTTTCAATCGCGTTGATTGACCTTAGCAATGCCCACAATCAAATAACCAAAGAAACAATCCTTTGATGTCTTTTCCGATTTCGGTTTTGTTTATCTCTGTGTGTGTGTGTGTGTGTGTGATTGTCGGTTTTCCGAAAGTCAACATGAAAACGTTTTTAGTTCAAAGTTAGCTCTGGTTTTATTTTTGTTGAATTTTCAATTTTCTAGTTCTTCCACACAGTTTTCCCAATCGCCCTTGGTCATTTTCCGGGCGTAGCGTTGTTGTCTTTACCCTCCGCATGAAGAGCCCAAAAAGCGAAAGAGTGAGCGAATTTATTTGGCTTGCAGATTTGTTTGCCTATTTGTTTGATTGGCCTGTGTTGTCTGATAAAAGCATTTTGCATCGGGGATTCAATTTCTATGAGTTCACCCGCCGGCCACTTTCCCAAATATTCCATTTTCCCACACAATATTTTTCATCTCCATTGGTATTATTGGTGCTTTTCTGTGAGGTGAAAGTTGAATTTAGAATTGAGAAGGGGAATTCTTGAGCAGAAACTGTCACTTGATATAATTGATTACTTAATGGCATTACCTTAATTATTTATTGCTTAAAGTGCTTGGGTAATTTTATTTCACACAAAGTATGTTTGAGAGTTTCCTTATATAGTTGATAAATAAATTCCTGAAAATTCAAAACCAATTCAATTTTGTTTTATTTCCTAGCTTGTCTTAGTATATTCTATTTACCTGGTTAAGAAAGCATATCTAAGTGTGCAAATGAAGCTATTTAAATTGAATTCTGTTAGGCCAAAGAAAACGGTAAGAGCAAGTAAGGATTTCGATGGCAGGTGTCCTTTTTTAGTCCAACAAATTTGATTAACCTGGCGATGGCTGACAAAAAGTTGGCTGAACCGGTGAACTGTCTGTCATGTTCATGGCAAAAAAGTTGGTAAAAAGGCGGAAAGATTTACGGGAAGAGAGTGGAGAGTGGTACTCAGCGTCAAGGTTTTTCAGCGATTTCCTTGGCTGTCGTGAAGCTCGGGAAAATCCAACAAAGCCCGGAACATTCCACGCAGTCTGCAATGGCATCACGCATTCAATTAGCCAAAGTGCAGTCAAAAATGCTTGCCAAAAGGACTGGCTGGCTTTTTTGTTGCATACAGATTTTTAAAGCCAAAAGAGGTTGAAGCCATCTGTTTAAATTTGGCGGAAACAGGCGGCGGCTCAAACAAAAAAGTTGTCAGCTAAAAATTAGGCACGAATTGTGGGCAATTTGTCGTGGTCTCTGAACGTGGTCCAAAAAACCCCGCTTCATCATGTGTGGGCAAATATTTTAACTCTGGTGGATCGTTTGGGGTCATAAAGGGGTAGGGACTTGGCTAATTGTTGCAGACCCCGCGGCAGTTTGTGTTGCTACCTCTGCGGTTCTGTTTGCACCTTTTTCTCCCGGCTTTTTCCCCTTTTACCAACTGTCAGAGTGACTTTATTTTCATTTTTTCTGCTTGCCTCGGCGCCGACTCGTCGTCTCTCCACTTGAATTTTTTCTTGGTCCTTTTTTTTAATTGCCCGGATTTCTGCTTTTCTCCGTTCTGTGCTTAAAGTTAACTTGCAGCTGCAGTTCTAGTTGGGTGGATTTAGTTTTAACTCCCCTGCATTTGAATGCAACTGAATTGCCCGTCGACTTGTTGGCAAGTTGGTTGCCCAAATCCTTAAGACCCTCTTCTTCCTTCTTCTGTCAGCATAAATGCCACCCACGACTGCCCGGATAATCGACTTCTAATTACTTAAGCCAGTTGTGTGTTTAACTATGCAGCATAATGGACGCTACGTGGCAGCCAATGTTGCTGCAGTTATTAAGATCCCGAAGGCTTAACCAATTCAGATACGCGCAGAGAGACAAGAATATTGGATGTTCCTTTTATTTTTATTAAGCTATTACATTCTGTAATCATTTTCACTTGAACAACCTTTTTGTTTAATTTAAATATCTTCACAAAAATGTGTCAAGCTTAGTAGTTATGAAACGGTTAGGAATTGTTAGGATTCACATTGTCGATGGCAGTCGCAATTCCATTAAAATAGGGAGGGCACATAGGGCATATATAGCGACACCTGAATCTTCCTCGGACCGGAGCACAATCGATTTTTGGGGATATGTGATCATTATACCTCTTTACAAGGTCATCACCAAGACGACGTTGCTCATCTGTTAGATCAAGCCGATCGGAGTACTTCCCATATAAATCAATAAATTCCTTAGTGGAGGTATCGGCGACGATTTCCCGGCCCTTGGCAGCGAATTCATCATCACTTTGGCAGTATCCTGTCCCAAGGAGACATCCAACGACCACCAGAAGGAAGCTACAAATATATAAAATTTCATGTTTTTGGCTTTGACTCACATTTTTGGCATAGCTCACCTTAATTGCAGTGCGGAATTCATCTTAGAAGGTGATGTTACTCCTCGAACTGATCGATTGAAACTTATAATTGGTGCACTCCATACTTCTGTATTTATAGCTGATTTCAGTCTGAAAATCTGCTGTGTTATCAAATTATAATAATTAGCTATACGTATGCTCAATCCATGAAAATAGCTGACTTATCAATATCACCGTGTAACGTAAAAAGGGGGCTTGTAATTAATGTAATCAACGATGTGGGAGAAAATTGCAAATGTTATTGATAATAAAATAGTTATTCTCGGAAACATATTGATAAGCGAATTCTTAGTTATTAGAATAAAATGATTTTTAATTATTGAATTCGTTTTAAATTACAGATGTATAAAATTACATTTGATTATAAGGTAAGGTAAAGATATGTAATTAGTCTTATACGTAAGTCCATCATTTATATCCCCGATATCTACTTGTTTTGCATAGATTTCAAAAATATTTTCAATTTTAATAAGTTACTTTTACTGGCTTAGTGATATATGACAAAAAAATGAGTTGAACCATGCGTATGGGAGCAAACATTATCGGCTGAAACCGTGAGAAGTCACATTTTCATTTTTTGTCAATACCAGATTGATCCATTAAAATAATAATACTGTTGTAATAATTTCAGTCAATCTTACATTATCCAATGAAATTGCCCATTAAATGAGCAAAAAACAAGGGGAAACGCTATAGTCGAGTGCCGCGACTATCAGATACCCGTTACTGTTTTACACAATTTTAAAATATTCATTTTGCTAGTTAAAATTCCCCAAGCGCCATCTATTGTCGGAGAAAGCGTGTTGAGTAACTGAAAGTGACGTCACTGCCCATGTGAGGCCTTATAACCTAAATTTCTTCATAAGTAGCGAAATAATGTTCCATTTTAAAAAATCTTTGGTAAATCGATAGATATTAACAGAAATAAGTTATACAAGGTCAAACGAAGGCTTTCATGTTATTATTATAGACGCCAGAGTGTTCCGCGGTTTGTGGGCGTTAGAGTGAGCGTTGCCGAATGAAAACTCGTGGCAAGTTGCAGAGGCAACCCTAAAATACGTATTCTTAAGCCTAACTTTCTAGCTCTTTTAGTTACTGAGATTTTTGCATTGTTGGTTTTTTCGGGTTTTGTGGGCGTTAGGGTGGGCGTGGCTAGATGAAAGAAAAAACAATTCGCTTTTGGGACATCATAAAAATCTACATGTTTAATTCGAACTTTCTATCTCTTATAGTTACCGAGATATCAGGTTTTCTTGAAAATTCGAAAACCGTCTTTTGAGCTTGGTGGGCGTATGGTTGGGTGTGGCCAGATAATAATACCACTTAAAGATGTGCTGGCATGCAAAGTTTATACGTACTGAATTTCAACTTTCTAGCTCTAATAGTTCCCGATATTTCAGCGATTTTAGTTTTTTGCGATTTGTGGGCGTTAGAGTGGGCGTGGCAGGATGCTGTAATAAACTTGCGCTGTCCCGGGATCTCAAGAATCTTCATGATTAATCTCAACCTTGTATCTGCTATAGTTCCTGAGATCTCAGCGTTCATACGGACGGACGGACGGACGGACAGATGGAGATGGCTCAATCGACTTCGCTATTGATCCTGATCAAGAATATATATATATACATATATATATATATATATACTTTATAGGGTCGGAAACGCTTCCTTCTATCTGTTACATACTTTTCAACGAATCTAATATACCCTATTAATCTACGAGTAACGGGTATAAAAATATTGCAGATAGAATAAATAAAAGATACAGTATAATTTGCTTAGCTGCCTCGATACTTAGCTGCATCGTCAAGATAGCTGCCTGATATTTTCATTTTTCTGCATCACGGTCACTTTAGTATGAACATAATTACGTTTGGTGCACCCAACTTAGCAGCCTTCTGCACTTAAGCACCTCATATCGGCTGTATTTTTAATGTTTTTCTATGAAAATCATGTAAGTTAGCTGCGCCATCTATTGAGAACGAAGCAAATTTTCTTAAATAATGCGTAAATAATAAAAATTTAAACTACAAATTGAAATATGTATTAATATTTTGTTAACACTAATTTAGACATTGAAATGAAAATATAATTTGGCTAAAAAAGATACAAAATTTTTATGTACTTTATTTGAGCTATAGGTAAACTTTTTTTTGTTCAAAAATTAAAATTAAGATA
>NW_024572112.1:0-1002 GCF_018153835.1 Drosophila eugracilis | reverse complement strand
AAATGGGAAAATTTAAGTTGGCATATTTGATAACGGTAATATTGTCCATTTTCGCGAGAAATGGATCAAAACTCGCAATTTTAGCTGTGAATGCAGATTTGTTAGAAATTTAACAAGGAATCGAACGAGATATGCCATTCAAGATTCGAGTAACTATTGGCAATAATACTGCAACTTAAATTAGAAAAAATGGGAAAATTTAGGTTGGCATATTTGATAACGGTTATATTGTCCATTTTCGCGAGAAATGGATCAAAATTCGTAATTTTAGCTGTGAATGCAGTTTTGTTAGAAATTTAACAAGGAATCGAACGAGATATGCCATTCCAGATTCGAGTAACTATTGGCTTAGTTATAGCAATAATACTGCAACTTAAATTAGGAAAAATGGGAAAATTTAAGTTGGCATATTTGATAACGGGTAATATTGTCCATTTTCGCGAGAAATGGATCAAAATTCGCAATTTTAGCTGTGAATGCAGTTTTGTTAGAAATTTAACAAGGAATCGAACGAGATAAGCCATTCAAGATTCGAATAACTATTGGCTTAGTTATAGCAATGATACTGCAACTTAAATTAGGAAAAATGGGAAAATTTAAGTTGGCATATTTGATAACGGCAATATTGTCCATTTTCGCGAGAAATGGATCAAAATATGAATTTTAGCTGTGAATGCAGTTTTGTTAGAAATTTAACAAGGAATCGAACGAGATATGCCATTCAAGATTCGAATAACTATTGGCTTAGTTATAGCAATGATACTGCAACTTAAATTAGGAAAAATGGAAAAATTTAAGTTGGCATATTTGATAACGGTAATATTGTCCATTTTCGCGAGAAATGGATCAAAATTCGCAATTTTAGCTGTGAATGCAGTTTTGTTAGAAATTTAACAAGGAATCGAACGAGATATGCCATTCCAGATTCGAGTAACTATTGGCAATAATAATAATACGCAACTTAAATTAGAAAAAATGGGAAAATTTAGGTTGACATTGATA
>NW_024572111.1:7500-17846 GCF_018153835.1 Drosophila eugracilis | reverse complement strand
TTACATCAGAGCTTTTGAAAAATGCAAAATCTTACTTCGCAATGACCCAATCTTACAATACCCTGATTTTACAAAACCATTTGTACTAACAACTGATGCTAGCAACGTGGCAATCAGAGCAGTTCTATCGCAGGGCCAAACAGGTATAGAACGACGCGTATCATTTGCTAGTAGAACACTGTCCGACACAGAGGGAAATTACTCTAAAGTGGAAAAGGAAATGTTAGCCATCATCTGGGCGACAAAATACTTCAGACCTTACCTGTTCGGCAACAAATTCCAAATCAAAAAATCAAAAAATTTAAAGAACCGAATTCCAAGTTAGTTCGTTGGAAACTCCAACTTTTAGAATATGACTATGGAGTGGAATACAAAAAGGGAGCTGAAAACGTAGTGGCTGACGCGTTAAGTCGCGTCGAAACTAACGTCCACGACTTGACGCCCACAAACGAACAGGACATTAAAAGCTCCAATTCCCCCCTGAACGAATTCAATTTACAAATTATACTCAAAATAGGACCCAAACCAAAAAAAATCACACAGTCAATATTCAAGAACAAAATTAGGATAACCTTCTCCGAAAAAGAATTTACAGAAGAAATTATGGTCAAAATTCTCAAAAACGACATATTCCACATTTTCAATCAAACATATACAAAATATTTTGCGAATTCAGGGTTATACAGAATAGTTAGGTGTAACGTACTACTAAAAGATTTAACTACGACAGAGGAGCAAGACACTCTTATCAAAAAATATCCCTCCCGCACAAACCACATAGATGAAGCACATAACCAACTTAAACGACAAGCGTACTTCCCATATATGAAACAGAAAATTGCCAAAATTATAAATGACTGTGACATTTGCCAGTCCCTAAAATACTACAGACAGCCCCAGAAAAACAAATTCCAAGTGACCGAAACACCGGAACTACCATTATCCATTGTCCATATCGACTTGTATACCATAAACGGAAAGACAATTTTAACTATAATCGACCAATTCTCTAGATTCGCTGGTGGTTATACAGTGCCAGCTAGGGATTGTATAAATATTATAAAGGCTCTTACAAACTTTTACATTCGGTATACCCCAAAAAATAGTACATGACCAAGGAGCCGAATTTTCCGGGAAGATTTTTAAAGACTTCTGTTCTCAATACAACATAGATACACACATTACTTCTTTCCAACAGTCTTTAAGCAACGCTTCAGTCGAAAGACTCCATTCCACGTTGACAAACTCAGCTTGGACAGGGAAGACCCTATTCCTGTAGAACCAGGAGACGTAATATTTAGGAAAGAAAACAAACTAACACCTAGGTTCTCTCAACATAAAGTGTCGGAAGACAATGGGGCAACAATTACCACCACTAAAGGACAAAAATTACACAAAGACAAGATTAAGAGAAGAACTAAGAAGAAAAGTGACTAATGTAATTCCCCCATTTCCTCAAACTAACTTTTCAGGATGAGCCTGTTTTCGGCCCAAGAATTCCAGATTCGACATCCTGCACCCCAATCCCCAAAGGTAATACGTTCTTTCCGAACTATAGCGCACACAATAGATTTAAACGATTTCATCAAAAATATCAAAAAAATTGAAGAAAATATTAAGATTACAATGGATATGACTTTTTCCAAAGAATTAAGTGCATTCTTACAAATAAAAATTAAACAATTATACGATAGGATTCATTCTATTCAACCGAATATCAGGAAGAAACGAGGAGCCATAAATGGTCTCGGTAGTTTAGTTAAGATCATTACGGACAATATGGATGCCGCGGATGAAATTAAAATCAACAACGAATTCCAAGAAATTGAAGGAATAGAATATAATTTGAGTAATACCAGTAAGAATCAACTTATTATTAATAACAATATATTTGTAAGCAATTTTAAAGACAACGTATATACTAAGTTAACACAAGAACACAGAGAAATACACATGTTACAATACTTTAATCGCATGGGCTATAGTATAGACGTTATAAGTAATCATCTGATTAATATTGCCGGAAGTCTTCTTCTAGCTAAATTACAGATCATTCCGAAATTTATTTTGAGTCCGGAACAAAACATTAACATAGAAAATTAGGAGCACATTTACAGGCTCATCAACTTGGAAACAACTAATGAAAACAATAAAATCATTGTTAAAATAAAAGTACCGATATTCGAAAAAGAAGTCTTTACCCTAGCACACATGGTCCCATTACCCTTAAATAATACACAATTTGTAATAGTTCCTAAGTTTTTATTGTTCAATCCAAAACTTAAATTTATGTACTTAGAATATAAATGTCCTGAAACTCATAGTTTGTACGTTTGTAATAATGCGGAGTTTGGGCGGACGAGCAACGGAGACTGCATCAGGAAAATTTGAGGGATGGCCTGCTACCTGCGACATGCAAGAATCCGGAAACGACGAAAATATAATCGAGCCGGAAATTGGACACATTATCATCATGAACGCCATGAACGTCAACATCAACTCTTCGTGCGGCCCTTATACCACTATCAACGGCACAGCGATTACTAGCTACAAAAACTGCACCGTAGAGATAAATAATATCACCTATGACGATTCCGAAGTTAATATCCTTGAGGATGTGAAGATCTCCTTACCCAACCCAAGCCTAATACTGGTTAAGAATAACACAAGAAAACTTAATCTACGTCATTTGGAGCTGCAAAATCGGAACAACACTCAAGAAATTTTAGAAGTGAAGGAGGCAACAACAAGTCATCTAATCTCTCTGTACACATGGCTAGGAATAGCTAGTGTTCTGTTAATCATCATATGTCTGCTAAAAAGAAGAACCATAATTTTCACTCCAGGCGAGACACAACAACACGTCGTTCCGACCGTTCCTTCGTTCTGGCCGTCACTATATTCCAGGGGGGAGGAGTTACCACCACTGCATCTTCCCCTACCTCTGTCTCGCCTACGCCCAACAAACCGCCACGAGCGACCCATATTGGTCACTCGGTATGTTAACATTGTTGCAACATTGTTGACATCCGCTGGATATGCTGATCCACGACTGGACTATTTTGCCGACTAAGCGAAATAGCCCAACGGCAGCGATCAAGCCAGCTGCCTTTCAAAATCAGCCGACGATGCAGATTTTGATTCCATTATTCCATATTTCATGTACCATATAACCTAAGAATTTTTATAATAAAGAATCATTCTGAACAAGAAATTCAAACGAGAAGGTTATCATATCTTGGAACTCAATCTCATAATTTTATTATAACTTGGACTCAAGGCTCATAACTCGCGCGTTGGTTGGCTCTGCCGGTGTTATGTTGGCTCTGCCGGTGTAGTGTTGGCTCTGCCGGTGTAATGTCGGCTCTGCCGGTGTAGTCTCGCTGTGAGCGCGATATCCCCAAGGCGTGGTGATGTTGCGGACGTGGTGTTGCGGGGCGAAGTTGTGGACGTGATGTTGCGGGCGTGATGTTGACGGGTTGTAACGGTCCTGCTTTGGGTGGCTGGGACAGTTCACCGGATACCAGCAGTTCGTTCCAACATTTAATTTGATGTCAGGCGTGGTTGCTGCAAAGAAGATTCCACCCAGAGTAAAACGCAGCTTGTTTAGTTAAGGATAGAACAGATCTTAGTTATTTATTTCATATCTATGGTTACAGAGTTAATTCACAGGGATCGGCTGGTCGTTGCCGGGGACGGTCTGCGGACCTGGGAGAGGGAGATTCCTAAGGGGGTAGCCGGGTGTTCGATGCTACGTCGTGGGCCGTGGGGATGCCGCGTCGGGACAGGGCCAGGCCGTCTTGGTGATCGGCTAGCTAAGAAAGGGAAAGAAGACGCGAGCGAGTGTGAATGTAAAAAGAAAAGAAAGAAAAGAACCCTGGGGTTCGGTATGAGAAAGAGTGAATGGAAACCCAATGGGTCTCGGGTGAGATGATGAAAGGGTAAAAGGTGCAAAGCCCCTGTGGGACTCTTGCGAGAGATAACACAAGGCCCGTGGGGTCCGACGTGTGAGTGATGCAAAGCCCCTGTGGGGATCTTGCGAGAGATGACGCAAGGCCCGTGGGGTCCGACGCGTAAGGGATGCAAAGCCCCTGTGGGACTCTTGCGAGAGATAACGCAAGGCCCGTGGGGTCCGACGCGTAAAAGATGCAAAGCCCCTGTGGGACTCTTGCGAGATATGACGCGAGGCCCGTGCGGTTCGACGCGTAAGAGATGCAAGTCCCCTGTGGGACTCTTGCGAGAGATGACGCGAGGCCCTTGGGGTCCGACGCGTGAGAAAAGCTGTGGGCTGCGGGCAAGCATCGGCGAGTGGCCGATGGCATTGCTCCCTCGGTATGACCGAGGTCGAATGTATTAGGCTAAATCCGACCAATAAGTGGCTAGTGCTGGTGAGGGTGCCCAACCGCGGGAGAGGGCTGATCTTACCTGGGTGAGATCCACCGCAAAAGTTACTCTTCCCAGAAACCGGTCCTCCTTATATACCCCGTGGCTGAAGTCAGTGTGCCCGTTCCCGGAAATCCCTTTAGGTAGTGTGACCGTTCTGCCAGGCAGTGTGACCGTTCGTGGTTTGCTAAGGCACGCCCGCGCATTCAAATTCAAATTTTATTTGTTTTTTATCCTTAACTAATCAACTTAAAAAAACGGGTACTTCAGGGTTTTTCTACTTATAACTATAAAACGAACTATCCTATTGACTTCATGATTGTCCTTACAGCTATCCTTACTTTCCTAATATTATTCATTATTCTAACTTTTATGCGCCTCCTGGGCGTCATACCGCCCCCCTTTTTTGTTTGGCGGCTGGCGCGTTCGGTCTGACCATAATCCTGCGCCCTCGCCCGAAGAAGACCTGCAGAGTGTCGCCTCCGTTGGGCACCAGGATGCTACGGTGCTGTCCGAACCGTAGCCCGGCCCAGCGCTCTCGGACGTGCGCCTGGGTGACTGGCAGCAGGTTGACGCCCGTGTGTATCTCCCACACGACGTCCCTCATGTCGGACCCTCGCAGCTGACCTCCTGTGGTACTGGGCTGTCGGGCCTCCTCTTGCCGCCTCCGGGTCGATCGGCGGACGGTGACCCTTCGGCCTCTGCCGAAAAGTACATTCTAAGTTACTGCCCCCTCCGGCACCAACAGGCTTTGTTGTTTGCCACGCGGCTGCTTCTTCCAACGCTCCAGTATGTGTTCCACTGTGGCGGGCAGGAGTACGACCCCTGTTGGGACTGTCCACCCCTAGTCATTCGTCCTCTTCTCCTCTCCCTGGGGTGGGACGGCGGTCTCTCCCCCCGAACCTTCCGAGACGCAATACTGCAACACGTCTCGGTCCGGGGAGTCCTCACGTGCCTCGTTGCTTGCCTGTATTGCAAGGTCGGGGGCTGCTTCTATTACGAACCCTTCTGCCGGCGTACTGTCCTCGGCATTCCCCGGGTTCCGACGCTCTTCGCTCGCCGGACTTCGTTCTTTGGGCGTATTGCGCCGGATCCCCAAGCGGGTGGGCGCCGTCCGGATCCTTATCTCCGGACCGGCGGCCCGGGCTGGTATCACCGCTCGAATCTGTCCATTGTGTCTGTAACGATGAGAGCGGAAGTTTGGTTACTAGGGTTATTGGGATTTGCTTCGATCGGGTTAGTGTTATTTTGATATTCTTTTAAATCCCCCACGTATGCTCGTTTTTTATTAGTGCTCCTTGTTTTCTAAATTCCGCGATTACCGGCGATGTGAATCGCCGTACCTCCCATGGCCCGTCGTATTTTGGTGCCAGCTTCGCGTTAAACTTGTCTGCCGAGCTAGATAGGAAGTGTGTTCTGCACCACACTAATTGCCCTATTCTGGGCTTCCATACCCTTTTCCGTAATTCATAGTGCCGTTTCTGGTTTTCCGCTGCGTCTTCCATGTTCCTGTAAGCTTCCGACCTGGTGTTCTTCAGTCTCTCCCATCTGTCGGGAACCGATTCTATTACAAGACCGGAGCCTTCCGTGACTTTGTCGAACAGTGCTCCGGGCATACGCAACTCCTTTCCATAGAGCAATTGTGCCGGGCTATGACCCGTTGACTCCGAGGTGCTGCTGTTATAAACTAGCATTAACTCCGGCAGGTTCTCGTCCCTTCTGGTTTGTTCCCCTCCTGTCAACTCCGCTATCATGGTCTTTACTGTGCGGTCGGTCGGGTTCTGTTGCGGTGTGTACAGCGCAGTGAAATTATTCCCCAGTGCTCCATGGCTGCCTTGGTCTTCCTTCCGGTGAATTGCCCATTGTCTGATATTAGGATCTCCGGAATACCTTCTGGAACGAGTCTGCCGTTGCCTGTCGTATCGCCGTTAATTCCACCCACTTCGAGAATTTATCCACGATCACTACTAAAATAGTATTCCCGTGACGTGTCCTTGGTAGTGGGCCCACAAAATCCACACATAGGGTTTCTCACGGGGCCTCGGCGATCCTTGTCACCATCTGTCTCGCCGATTGTTGTTGCGATGCCTTGTACCGCTGACAGGTCGCCTTCACGAAGGTCACGATGTCCATCTTCATACCAGGCCAGATATATTGCTTTATGACCCTTCTGAGTGTTTTGAATATTCCTAGGTGGCCTGCCGTCTTCTGGCAGTGGTTCTCTCGTAGTACCGATTGTTTACAGTTTCCAGGGGTTAAGGTCTCTCTCCTTGGTGCCTGCTTGTACAATCTGCCGCCCTCGATCCTATATTCCTCGTTTCCTGGGTTCTTCTGGTACTTCTCTTCCAGCCATCCCTGTCCTGTTCTTGCCATTTTTATCTCGACTGGCGGTGCGCGTGATAATGCGTCTGCCACGACGGCCCTTGCGGTATCTCACCTCAAATTGAAACGGCCGTAAGCTTAATGCCCACCTCGCCACTCTGCCTGAGGGACTTTCGATCGAATTTAGCCATCTGAGGGCCTGATGATCGGCACGAACTTGTAGCCCTCCAAGTACATCCTATACTTGTGGATGCTCCAATATATGGCGAGACATTCTTTCTCCGTGGCACTGTAATTTCGTTCCGCTTGGTTCAACCTCCTGCTCGCCTATGCTATCACTTGTTCCCCCTCTGGGTTTTCTTGGGTCAGTACTGCACCTATCCCAAAGTCACTGGCGTCCGTTTGCAATACGAACTGCCTAGTAAAATCTGGGCAAGCCAACACTGGTGCCTGTGTTAAGCTGGTTTTTATTCGATCAAATGCTTCCTGGTGCCGAGGTCTCTGTTCCTCCTGAAGCTCTCTGATGGCTATTTCTTGGTGGCCGCATCGTAATATAGTTCCTACTTTTGCCACGAAGTCCATCCCAAGCAGCATTCCTCCTTTTACCTGGTCCAGGATCAAGAAACTCAGCTTGAATTGCTTGCTCCCGAACCAGACGAGCGTGGTGAAGTTCCCTATGACCTTTTGACTTGTCCCGTTTGCTAGGGTTATTTCCTCCTCCACCTACCCTGCTTCCTCACGTTTTGCCATCGTCCCCCTGGCTATTACGCTTCTTGGCACCCCGGTGTCTACTATTCCCTTCGCCCTCCTTGTTCCGATTCTTACCTCTGCCGTTGCCTGGAATCCATCGTAGCTTATCCATTCTCCTCCCGCCGGTCCTTGTGTTCGGTCTTGAGCTGCCAGCGTCACATGCTCAAGCCTCCTGTCGTTTTCCGTTGTCTTCTTCTCGTTCTTTCCGCATACCCAGCAGAATAGCCTAGGCGGGTTGCCGCATGCTCTCGTGGTATGTCCCGTTCCTCCACATCTCATACAGATTTCTGGCCTGAGTCCGTGGCCCCTTGCCTCTGCCGGTTGTCCCTGTCCTTCTGCCGCCTCAACTTTCTCCACTTCTTCTGCCAGTGTTAGAAACTCTGTTAGCGACGCAAAACCTGATCTTCGTGCATATAGTTTTGTCTTGCTTCGACAGTTCTTGTAGATCCTATCCAGTTTTTCCTCCTCCGAGTAGTAGGTCAATCTCATCAGCTTTCTCAGCTCCATTGCGTATGTTCTTGTTGGTTCTCCCTCCTTCTGTCGTAGTTGTTCGATTTTCACATCCAGTTGCTTTTGATACCTTGGCGGTAGAAAGTACTCTAGGAGTTCCTTTCTCAGCTCTTCCCATGTCCTCACCCGACTTGGCGTCGTATTCCACCAGTCCTCTGCGGCGCTTTCTAAGATAAATGGCTTCGTCTGTACCAATGCATATCCGATGGCCCATTCCTCCATCTTGCCTCCAGTGGGTTGGATGTGCCCTGGTACCGTATTACCCAACTTCTAATCCTGTCTCCAGTGTTCCGTGCTTCCTCATTCGTGGCCGTCCTTTTGCTGTCCGGCTCGACCTGGACTCATCCACCCGGTATTTCTATTTTCTTGTACTTCTTTGATACCTCCATCAATCTTGTCCTGACTTCCTCTGTGTGATCCGTGCTCTTTGTGTATATCGCCAATCTCTATCTTAGTTCCCTTGATTCTCCGCTTGGGTCTACGCCGAACTCACTCGCGTATTTTACCAGCTCTGCTTTCGTAGCCTGGTATACCCAGGTCGAATTTACTCCCTTGGTGTCCTTCTTCCTTCAACCACTTCAACCGTTTCCGGCGCCATGTAACGGTCCAGCTTTGGGTGGCTGGGACAGTTCACCGGATACCAGCAGTTCGTTCCAACATTTAATTTAATTACAGGCGTGGTTGCTGCAAAGAAGATTCCACCCAGAGTAAGACGCAGCTTGTTTAGTTAAGGATAGAACAGATCTTAGATATTTATTTCATATCTATGGGTATAGAGTTAATTCACAGGGATCGGCTGGTCGTTGCCGTGGACGGTCTGCGGAAGAGAGAGCTTCCGAAGGGGGTAGCGGGGTGTTCGATGCTACGTCGTGGGCCGTGGGGATGCCGCGTGGGGACAGGGCCAGGCCGTCTTGACGATCCGCTAGCTAAGAAGGTGAAAGAAGAATAGAAATGATGGAGCGTATGTCGGCCTAGGGCCAGTCACGCGAGCGAGTGTGAATGTAAAAAGAAAAGAAAGAAAAGAACCCTGGGGTTCGGTATGAGATCAGGTGAGATGATGACGCGAGGCCCGACGGGTCCGACGCGTAAAAGGTGCAAAGCCCCTGTGGAACTCTGGATAACACGAGGCCCGTGGGGTCCGACGTGTGAGTGATGCAAAGCCCCTGTGGGGCATCTTGCGAGAGATGACGCGAGGCCCGAGGGGTCCGACGCGTAAGGGATGCAAAGCCCCTGTGGGACTCTTGCGAGAGATGACGAGAGGCCCGTGGGGTCCGACGCTTAAAAGATGCAAAGCCCCTGTGGGACTCTTGCGAGAGATGACGAGAGGCCCGTGGGGTCCGACGCTTAAAAGATGCAAAGCCCCTGTGGGACTCTTACGAGAGTTGACGCTAAAATCCGACCTAAAAGTGACTAGTGCTGGTGAGGGTGCCCAACTGCGGGAGAGGGCTGATCTTACCTGGGTGAGATCCACCGCAAAAGTGACTCTTCCCAGAAACCGGTCCTCCTTATATACCACGTGGCTGAAGTCAGTGTGCCCGTTCCCGAACTTCCCTTTATGTGGTGTGCCCGTTCTGCCCGGCAGTGTGACCGTTCGTGGTTTGCTAAGGCGCGCCCGCGCATTCAAATTCAAATTGTATTTGTTTTTTATCCTTAACTAATCAACTTAAAAAAACGGGTACTTCAGGGTTTTTCTACTTATAACTATAAAACGAACTATCCTATTGACTTCATGATTGTCCTTACAGCTATCCTTACTTTCCTAATATTATTCATTATTCTAACTTTTATGCGCCTCCTGGGCGTCCTAGGGTGTGATGTTAACGGGTGTGATGTTGCGGGCGTGATGTTGACGGGTGTGATGTTGACTGGCGGGGAAGCTATGTATAAACAAGTGCCCTTCGTGGGTCTTAATTAGCTTAAGTCTAATTGCCCTCCGTGGGTCTAAACTAACTTAAATCTGGGTGCCCTCCGTGGGTCTTAGCTATTCCTTAAATTAACCTAAATTCTAGCTTACGGACTACTCTTAACTACATATCTATATACCCGAGCGTGCAGCCTGCTCGTCTGTGGCTGCGTTGGTGGTATCGGGGTTGGTGTTCCCGGTGGGGGCGAGTTGCCCCGAGGCAGCGGCGCCGGTGACCTGCGCCGCCATGACGGCCGTTGGAGAGTGGAGACGACCCTATTTCCAGCTGGAAATCGTCGAGATCCGCCTCCCCTCCTTCCTCGAAGAGGGAGGCTATCATCTCCTCTAACGTGAGCCCCCCGCACCACGTAGGGCTGATGGTTGGAGATGCTACCTCGCCGTAGGCCGATCGTGGCCGTGGGTCTGGGTCGTGACCTGTGCCGGCGGTGTCTATGTCCACGGTGCCTGGTTCCTCGAG
>NW_024572110.1:0-64258 GCF_018153835.1 Drosophila eugracilis | reverse complement strand
GGAAGAAGCATTGGTGGTAACTCGCGCGATCACATCACGTGACGCCGGCGCAACAAAACTAGAGAGAACAGGACGACGACAGCTCGCACGAAGACAGCAAAAGGGCCGCTTCCGCGATCGGTGGCAGAGAAGGGCCACGAGCAGCTCCCGCTGCCCGCCGATCAGGGAGTCGGTTTTGGGAGCTAAGCAAGAGGCCGGACAACCGATTTCCGGGTGACGGGATCGGCCGCCTAAATCCTCCCCCGTAGTCTGGGCACCGGCACCCGGCTGACGGGGCCTGGCAACCGATTCCCGGGTGACGGGATCGGCCGCATAAATCCTCCCCCCGTAGTTGCTGCACCGGCACCCGGCTGACGTGGGAAAACCCCAACTCCCTCTTCGAAAACCAACCTCACACACACATCTCGCCTCCCTTTTCCTGCCTGTCTCAGCACCTATAAATATTTCTGTAGAGGACCCTGGGCTGGCTGAACTTATATCCCGGCCTGTGATTAGCATCCTTACACAAGCCGGTATAATATGGGTGGAGTATTGTGCAGCTAGTGACATAACAGACACTAGTTTTTCAACTGAGCTGTAAATCTCTTCTTTTCGGTATATGTTTTGAAAGCCATCAATATGGCTACTTACATTCTGTACTTAAGCCAATCAGTTTATGGGAGGTTAGAGCATGTGTGCATTTTGACAGCAGTGGTGGGGTCGTCCTCCTGCCCGCCACAGTGGAATACATACTGGAGCGGTAAAAGAAGAAGCTGCGTGGCAAACAACAATGCCTCTTGGTGCCGGAGGGGGCAGTAACTTGGAATTCGGCAGAGGCCGAAGGGTCACCGTCCGCCGATCGACCGGGAGGCGGCAAGAGGAGGCCCGACAGCCCAGTACCACAGGAGGTCAGCTGCGAGGGTCCGACATGAGGGACGCGGGCCCGCCTTAGCAAACCATGAACGGTCACACTTCCAGGCAGAACGGGCACACTACATAAAGGGATTTCCGGGAACGGGCACACTGACTTCAGCCATGGGGAATATAAGGAGGACCGGTTTCTGGGAAGAGTCACTTTTGCGGTGGATCTCACCCAGGTAATATCAGCCCTCTCCCGCAGTTGGGCAACCTCACCATCACTAGTCGGCACTCTCGCAACAGCCTCACCAGGCTTTGCATTTCTTACGCGTCGGACCCCAAGGGCCTCGCGTCATCTCTCGCAAGAGTCCCATCCGGGCCTTGCATCTCTTACGCATCGGGGCTTCGCATCCCTTACGCGTCGGACCCCACGGGCCTCGCGTCATCTCTCGCAAGAGTCCAACAGGGGCTTTGCACCTTTTACGCGTCGGACCCGTCAGGCCTCGCGTCATCATCTCATCCGAGACCCACTGGGTTTCCATTCACTCTTTCTCATACCGAACCCCAGGGTTCTTTTCTTTCTTTTCTTTTTACATTCACACTCGCTCGCGTCTTCTTTCCCTTTATTAGCTAGCGGATCACCAAGACGGCCTGGCCCTGTCCCCACGCAGCATCCCCACGGCCCACGACGGAGCATCTAACACCCGGCTACCCCCTTCGGAAGCTCTCTCTCCCAGGCCCGCGGACCGTAACCGGCAACGACCAGCCGATCCCTGTGAATTAACTGTGTAACCATAGATATGAAATAAATAACTAAGATCTGTTCTATCCTTAACTAAACAAGCTGCGTCTTACTCTGGGTAGAATCTTCTTTGCAGCAACCACGCCTGACATCAAATTAAATGTTGGAACGAACTGCTGGTATCCGGTGAACTGTCCCAGCCACCCAAAGCAGGACCGTTACAACCCGTCAACATCACGCCCGCAACATCACGTCCACAACATCGCCCCGCAACACCACGTCCGCAACATCACCAAGCCTTCGGGATATCGCGCTCACAGCGAGACCACACCGGCAGAGCCAACACTACACCGGCAGAGCCAAAATAACACCAGCAGAGCCAACATAACACCGGCAGAGCCAACCAACTCGCGCGATCACATCACGTGTCGCCGGCGCAACAAAACTAAAGAGAAGAGGACCACGACAGCTCGCAACCGATTCCCGGGTGACGGGATCGGCCGCCTATATCCTCCCTCGTAGCTTGGGCACCGGCTGACGGTGCCGGACAACCGATTCCCGGGTGACGGGATCGGCCGCCTAAATCCTTCCCCCGTAGTTTGGGCACCGGCACCCGGCTGACGCGGGAAAACCCCAACTCCCTCTTCGAAAACCGACCTCACACACAAATTTCGCCTCCCTTTTCCTGCCTGTCTTAGCACCTATAAATATTTCTGTAGAGGACCCTGGGCTGGCTGAACTTATATCCCGGCCTGTGATTAGCATCCTTACACAAGCCGGTATAATAGGGGTGGAGTATTGTGCAGCTAGTGACATAACAGACACTAGTTTTTCAACTGAGCTGTAAATCTCTTCTTTTCGGTATATGTTTTGAAAGCCATCAATATGGCTACTTACATTCCGTACTTAAGCCAATCACTTTATGGGCGGTTAGAGCATGTGTGCATTTTGACAGCAGGGGGTGGTCATAGAGATGAAATATAATAAACGAGTGATCCGATGACAGATCTGTTAAGTGTTCCACGTGGACATGCTCTCTAGCCACTCTTCTTGTGACGGAAAAATCGATCAAGTCAGGCGTCTTATTAGGATCTGGTGGCCAATATGCAGGCTTGTCAGGAGAGATAAGACCAAGCTTATTTCTTGGTGTAATTATAGCGTTGTACAGCTACCTTCCATTGGGGTTGGCGAATCAAGAGCTCCAGAGGGTGTAATCACCAGCCGCTGGAAACCGGTCACCTAATAGGTTAAAGAACTGTAAAAATTCATCTTCGGAAATAGAAAGAGATGTGTATTGATGAAGCTTGTATACAGGCTGCTGCAAATGATGGCAACTCATAGTGCCTGATGCGTTTCTTGATCAGTATGCCAGTACCGCCATGGCCATCAGGATGGTTTGTTTTAATAAAAATGTATATCCATTAAGTTCAAAATGGTTTTTGTTTGTTAGGTGAGTTTTTGATATAAGCATGACGTCAATGTCATACTGATCTAGAAACCGCAAGAGCTTATATTTGTGATGTGAGATGCCATTCGCATTCCAAAAATATATTTTTAAGGAAGCCAGATAAGCAGATTTTTGTTTGATTAATAGCTCCTGTCGGGAGCAGTCATCTAACTAATACCAGAATTATGGTTTGCACCTTGTTCAGCATCACTGTACGAGAGACTAGCGCTCGAGAGTCGACGATCGCTCGGCTCGCCCCCATACATTCGTTCTTTATCGCTGTAGAAACTCAGTCACAGCGCTCTCTAGGCCTTTTCTTTTTCACCGTTCACGGCACCGCATTTTTATTTTTTTTATTTTTAGAAATAGGTGGCATAAATTAATGCCCTCCTAAAACCATTGGTGGCCCCGACGTGATCGTGAACGCGTGTGAAAGTTAAGAAATTATTAAATATCGTTTTATCCTACACAATTTGGTGTGAAGGTCAACAAACTCAATTCGCATCGATTGTACGGTGTTCGTTTATACCTGCGAACCAAAGCTGCAGTCAGCATTGGCTGCTGTACATTTTAAAAAACTTATACACAACGCCCAGAGTTACATCATTTCGGTTGCTAAGCGGAGGTTTTTTCGTTTTGCGGTTCCGTTCTACCCGCTACTTCTATTCTCGCTTTCGTTGCCGTTAGTCAAGTGCATCGGCAAGTTCGCGTAGTGACTATTGTATATCCTTTCCAAATATAATTTGAAATGTCCGAATCAAATAAAACAGAACTTCTGCAACGTGCCCCAGATAACGAAGACTTTTATCGGGCAAAGTCAAACTCCGCGGCGCGTCAACTTGCGGCATTAGGTGCATTCTTGAGTGATGAACAGTTGGCCCAGTCGAGAGGATGAATTCCGACTTCGACTGCTCTCAACTTAACCTCGAATGGCTAGTAATCGCGGAGATGGAATCCGACGCGCGCAATAGATTTTTCCCCGTCTACTGTGACACAAAAGGGAGAAATTGCCGCTACTTTAACAGCGAAAGGAGAGAGTCCATTTCAACCGAATTGCATGGCATCAGTTCCACCTTTAAGCGCAATTCTAGGCCTACCAGGCTGCCGAAATGTTTAGCGACAAGGCAAATTCACACTTGCGCGCCCTCAGTACTATGGCAACTACGCAACTACGAAATTCTTGACGGTGTTTTGATCCATCTCATCTCTTCAAAGCTGGACCATCGGAACCAGGAGAGGTGGGAGGAAGGGTTGCCTGCAAAGGAGCTCCCGAATTGGGGAAAATTTTCCACATTTTCGGATCTTCGGTGCCGCATGATGGAGAATTTGGAATGCGCTATGGTAGACCATACACCTAGCGAACAGGTGGGAAATGAAGCTAGTAGACGTCATCACATTGCGCTTATTGCTACGTCTTCGACATTGCCATCGTGTGTACTATGTGAGTCAAGGGAACATTATTTGACGAAATGCCCAGAGCTTCTAGGATTGACTCCAACTCAGTGCTACAACGAAGCAAAAAGGTTGCACCTTTGTTTAAATTGCCTACGGAAGGGTCACAGCTTACAGCAATGCAGATCTGGCAGCTGTAGGAACTGCCACCAGAAGCATCATACCCTTTCTGCATATGCAATCGAATCCCATTGCAACCCTTCCTCAGCATGGTCCTGATTTTAACTCATCTTTAGTTTCTGTAGCCATGCCCAAACCACCACCTGTAGCTTCGTCGCCAAATAATGCCTATTACGTGTTGCTTGCCACCGCAATAGTTCATGTCAAAAACCGCTCTGGCGAACTCGTGCCCTGCTCTCGTTTCGCAAATCAACTGCAACTCCAAATCCATCTCTATATCAGGGATCGGAGGGTCCTCGCTAGCATCGGCTGAGTCGGTCAACATTTTCGAACAATCCGCTGATGCCAAGTACAGTACGTACCTCGTAGCTGCCCACAGTTCCACCTCAACTCATCTGAGTGGAAAATTCCGTCAAACCTCAAACTCGCCGACCCTCTCTTCTACAAAAGTCGGCGCATTGACTTGCCTATTGGAACAAGTTTATTCTTCGAGCTGTTTTGCATTGGACAAATTCGATTAGGAAACCATTTACCCACCCTGCAGAAAACCAGACTTGGCTGGATCGTCTCAGGGTGTCTAACGGTAGGAGCCTCTACGCGCTCAACTTCAGTTTCCTCGATTCAAGAGCCCAGCACTCAGTCTGAGTCTGAGTCAATTTCTAACACATTAAAGAGAAGTGGCTCAGATCCTACAACAACCATTTCGAAGGAGGATGCTCTAGGCGAGCAACCATTTCAACCGAATCCTTCCCACCTTCGATGCTAAATTAGTTTGGGATTACCTATCGGATAGTTTACCTTTAAGCTTCTCAAGCCCTTGGACAGACCAGACCGCAACCAAGCGGAAAATCTTTTCAACAATCGCTACATTTTATGATCCACTTGGATTATTAGCCCCAACTATCACCAAGGATAAGCTTGACTGGTAGGAATAGCTACCGCAATCTTTGCACTCGTCTCGGTTGTAGAACACAGACACAGATCACAACAGCTACTTGTTTAAAATTTCCTCGCTTTTTATTACAGCATAATTCGTCTTGCAAAATTCATGGACTTCGTAATGCCTGCTGGGACTGGCTGTACATCCACTTCCTCCTCCTCGATTACTGAAATAGGCGGCGGCGCCAACATCTCCTCATCGTCATCATCGTCGTCATTTTCATCGTCACCGTCGTCGAGAGCCCACTCTTCCAGTATTCAAGCGGAAGAATCGGACATGGCCACGCATATAGCCAGCTCATAAAGGAGGACAATTTACCTCCCTTCTTGAGGCGCCTCGGTAGGGAGGAGAGCACCGAGTTGCGGTGACCCGCACTAGCTCTCGATTAGGAAAGCGGGCAACAAGGAAATTAGCTGTTCTGCCTACTACCCTAAAAAGGCAAAAATTTCGGTAATTGGGGGTCTCAATATAGACCCTCACTAAAAAAAAAACAACAAAAGTGTGTTTGTAAGTTAAAAACTGCAACTTTTCAGTAAAACGCTTAAAAATAAATTGAGGGTTGTTGTGAATTCGCACCTCCACGCATAAGCAGACCTGAGCGCACACTTGAGGGTAGGGGTGAGTTCTCAGGTGGACTCATCCAAGAGATAGCAAAGGGTCACGTCTTCCAGAAAACCAATGGAGGGAGGATCTTACAGAATACCTGACTCAGGCGCACACATACATAGCGAGTATCCGTGCATACAAGTATTTAAAATTTTAAAATCAAGTCAGCTAAATGTAAAACTGATGTATTATAATCAGCCCACGTCCTATGTTCTAGCTACTTTCAGCTTAAGGCTAGAAATTTTAAATTGGTTCACGATCGAATGCAAGTGCTGACAATGTGGTTACAAGTGAATATATATATAAAGGTAAAATGTTTATTTCATAACGATTGTGCATGACCGTTTCCGATTCCTTTTAAGTCTTAAAATAAATATTTATTGCAATTGACGGTGTTCTGACCGTTATATCCCACACACCTGTATTTACATTCGTGGAACCATTGGGCATCGTTCTTATCAAGTGAACATAGAAAGGGAAAATCTTTCTTACACGGAGATTGTGCACGAACTATCCCGCTGTCCATAGAAACCATTAAATGGAATATTTATTACACTTTTCCTGAGTTTAGTGATCACTATGCTAAGTGTTTCAAACCTCGGAATGCCTTCGAGGTTTTAATGGCAAGTTCTAAAATAAGATGTGACTTGTGCTACCATATAGTCCCCAACTATAAATTTGACGAGCAATATAAGAATTGTGAAGGACCCCAAAATGCATTCAGCATTTTAATGAACAAGAAGGATAATGAAGGAAAACAACAGGAACCAGCTATTGCTCGAGACGATATTCCCTCAACTTCAGCAAATGCCCTCAAGCGAATAAGAATGGATGAGGGTAAGGAACCACATAGTCCTACAAAAAAGCTTAAGATTTCGGGAAATACACAAGAGCAAAAAAGATAAATTTTATGTCATACTTGTGGTATCCAGTATGTTGAGTCAAGGGAACGTCAGCATATGCTAACCGATTACCATAAGAATGCTTCGGTCCGAGAAGATGTAAATTATAAAAATATTTCACAAATTGTGAGTAAATCTAAGTTTCCTGTAAAAACATATAGAATTAAATGTCCCACCGAAAATGTAATTGACTTAAATGATTTTTATCAATTTTGTCAATCAAATTTACTTAAAATAATTGAGGATTACATGTCAGAATATAGAGCAATCAAATTCTCGTTAAGAGTGTACGGGACTTATATGAAACAAATAGATGACGGAGAAACTGTTGAAACCAGGAAACACTTTGGAACGGCGTATAGATCGGTATATCATGTTGAAAATATTACTGTAGAATTAAAAACCGCAATAGAATCTCTAATAACATCGAGCAGTGAGTTTTAGGAAAAGGATTCTGGTTGGGCTATCAAGAACTTTGATTATTTTGAAGCCACTATAGTTAAACTAGAAAATATTCCTGCAAGCGGTTTCATACCAGCTCCGAATAGCATAAGATCGCGAAATGCGATAATAAATATTGAAAACACAGACGTATTTTGTTTTAAGTGGGCAATTTTAGCATTTCTAGCTAACAAGCGATTTCAGAATGCTGTTTTTGCAACGCCACAACAAAAGAAATATTCACGGGAGAAATTATCACATAAATATCAATGCAGAAGTCACTGTTTATGAAGGAATGAGACTGGATTTTTCAGGAATTGAGTTTCCAATCACCAAAAAAAAGGAATAAATCAGTTCGAGAAAAAAAATAAAGATTTTAGCATCAATGTGTATGAAATTGATAATGACGGTAAAGAAAATTGTGGGACCCACAGTTAAAACTCAAGAGATTCTACCAAACCACGTAAATATATTAGGAATTAATAGCCGTCAAAATATGCACTATGCCTATATTACGTGCATCAAAAGATTATGCGGCTCACAACATTCAAAATCACACGCAGGAAAATTTTTTTTTGATAACTGCCTGCAGTTTTATACAACAACGAACACTACCTACAATAAGCTTGAATGTTGAAAAGTGGCTTCATACTATCCTGAACCGAATACGACCACTTCTTTCAAAGGATATCATAAGAAGCTATCACCTCCAGTAGTTATATATGCAGACATAGAGGCGGTCCTTGAAAACTATGAGATCTGCTTAAATAATCCGGCTACTTCGGCAACAAAAAAGGTGGAAAAACATTCAGCGTGTGCAGTATCCTTCTACATTGTACACAAATATGATCCAACTCTGAATGAGTTATGGACATATGAAGGTAAATTAAAAAAATTAAGTTAATAAACTTGAAATAATTTAAGTTTTATAAAATTACAGGTGAAGGTGAAGCAATTTTGTAAACATCTCAAAGAAAGGACTTTGAGTTTATTTTACAAATATTGGGCCACAGCAAAAAGTCCAAGTACAGATCCAATCGATGACTTTGATCAAGAAGGAAGTTGCTGTGCCTGTGAAAAGGTAATCAACGATGGCGACATGGACAAACACTTCGACCAATTTTCTGGGAAAATAAATATAAATTAAGCGATCCATTTTTTCCTGTAGATTTTCATAATTTATCTAAGTATGATATACATTTATTTGTTACTGAATTGGAAGGAGATTTAAACCCCATTCCTTGTAATAAAGAATTGTACATAGCTCTTACACAAACTATAAAACTTAATGCATTAAATAGATATAAAATTAGGTATATAGATTCAGTAAGGTTTCTAAATTCTAGCTTGGAAAAATCATCAAGCTATATGGAAGATAGGGATTTTAAAATCCCTCGCAACAAAATTTCAAGGAGAAAAATTCAGACAAATGCGTAGGAAGGGTGTATTTCCTTATGATTACTTGAATAGCTTTGAAAAGTTTAACGAAACCCATGCTAGGAAGCATTGATAGTTTTTATAATTCTCTTAGCGTTGAAAATTGTAGTGTTGAAGATTATAGTTTTGCACAGAAAGTTTGGGACACATTTAATTGTAATACTATAAGGGATTACTTAAAGCTTTACTTAGAAAGTGACGTTTTAATTTTAGCCGATGTCTTTGAAAACTTTCGAAATATTTGTCGTAGAATTTATAAGTTAGACCCAATAAACTATGTAACTGCTCCCTCAATATCATGGGACGCTATGTTAAAGTTCACCAACGTACACTTAGAATTAATAAGTCATGGTGATATGTATAACTTTTTAAAAAGAGCTTTAAGAGCGGGCTTAACTCAATGCAGTCAGAGAATTTCCATAGCAAATAACAGGTACTTAAATAACTTTGATCCTAGCAAACGAAATAATTTCTTAAGTTACATTGACGCGAATAATTTATATGGATGGGCTATGAGTCAGCTCTTACCACTTTCAGGGTTTAAATTTTTAACTAGGGAAGAAATCGAATTATTTGACTATAAAAATATATTATCTGATGGTGATGTAGGATATATGTTAGAAGTTGACCTGGAATACCCTCCTAATCAACATGACTCTCATAATTATTTACCTTTTTGTCCTGAAAATAAAGTTCCCCCAGGAGGCAAGCAGGCCAAACTGATAGCAGACTTAACTAACAAAAGTGGGTACATAATTCATTTAAAACAGCTTCAGCTTTGTTTACAGAATGGTTTGATTTTGCGAAAAATTCATACGATTTTGTCATTTACACAATCATGCTGGTTAAAACCCTATATTGATTTAAATACTAATCAAAGAAAATTAGCGCGAAATGACTTCGAAAATTTTTTTTATAAGTTTATGAATAATGCCGTATACGGAAAAACTACGGAAAATGTTGAAAAGCGTCGTAAAGTAGTTCTAGTAAAACATTATGAGTCTAGACAAAATTCTCCAGGCTTTAGGCAACGTATAGCTAGAAATGATTTCCATAGCGTTGAGAAATTTGGAACCGATTTAGCTGCAATTGAATCGACACCATCACAAATAATGTATGATAAGCCAATATACATAGGAGTAGCAGTTTTAGAATTATCAAAGTGGCTTATGAATGAATTTTATTAAAACTTTCTTTTAGTTAAAAGTCCATCTACGAAAATAATATATATGGATACAGACTACTTTATTTTATCATCAGAGGATGATTTCTATGAGACTATAAAAGCAAATCCCGATCGCTTTGATACCTCAAATTATAAAATAGAAAATAAATACCAAATAATTCAGGCCAATAATAGAGAACCAGGAGAAATGAAGGATGAACATGTTGGAGATGTTATGACTTCTTTTGCTGGTCTTAAAGCTAAGGCTTATTCTTGTGTAGTTGCAAAGGATAAAAATAAAACAGAATCTGTTCAAAAAATTAAAGGAGTTAAAAAATCTGTTATTAAAAAACTAAGTCATACTGATTATATTGAATGTATAAAATATAAAAAAAAACATTTTATGTAGATCACATACTTTGTATACAGAAATTATGAACAAAATAAGTCTTAATTATAAGGATGATAAGAGATATATTTTACCAGATAATTGTAATACATTAGCTCATGGTCATTATAAAATTGAACATATTATAAATAGTGATCAAGATAATAATCTATTGTAAAGTATATCTGTAAATATGTAAATATATTTTGTATTATTAAAATTTTATTTTTAGAAAAATATGTGAATAAATAAATCTTCAACAATATATCTAATTGCGTTTTATTATTTAAGAATTTTATTTACAGGAATCCACGAGTTGTGACTAGAATCAAATCCGCTCCCCTTAACGAATACTTGATTATTTTTTCTTTGAAGTATTTTTTCTATCAGGAATGCATTCTAATCTTTAACTTTTTGTAGTTCCTGTTCCTAAAATCACCCATCAATAGAGTTTCCTCTGTAATCTTGAATCTCATATGTTACTGGATATGTAGACTTAACTTTTATAACTTTAAAAACCTCCGTTGTCCAATTGGGTTCATTTCCCTTCATAAACGCTCCCTTATATTTACTTATTCGAACAAAATCATCCACAGAAAATTTATGTTTTGGAAAACTTTATGGAAATTATACACCGTTTTCAAAATGAACTCCTAATTTTTAATGCAAACATCAGCAGATGTTATTTTAATGGTTCGGTGATATGAATAATTGTACTGGTTTGCAAGATATTTTATTTACATTTATACATTTATAATTTCCTTGCATACTAAACATTTTTCACATGCGATATTTTAATGTTCGATTAAAACGCTCGCATATAGAAGCCTTAAGATGTGTGAAAGTGTGATAATGATTTATATTAAATGTGCTCATTAATGCTTTAAATGTTGAATTAAAGAATTCTTTTCCTTGATCTGACTGAATATTCTTTGGTTTACTTTTGCTCGCTTTAAAGACAGTTCTTATCGCTTCACAGCTTCAGCATATGCATACTTTGAGAATGTGTCAATAACAGTCAATAAATATCTATACCCTCTATTTTCTTTCCTAAAGGGTATCATTTCAACTAAATCAATTTGCCATGTATCATTTATCCCCTTCTGAACAAATTTACAACGCAAAAAGTTTTTGCATGCCGGTTTGTGAATTTCATCAAAAACTTGTTGTTTACTCATTTTAAGTTGCTGATTTATTTTATTTTGTTTTATTTTTTATTTGATAGTGATATTTGCTTAGTTAATATGGACTGCTTATATAGAAGTACATCTCTTTTTAATTCGTTACGCATCTTTTTCGAAATTTCAAAACATAATCGTGTTAAATCTATTTGTACATCTTTACCGAAAGAACCCTCTAAGTCAGCTAACTGAATGTCATACTTTTGTAATGACACACACTTAGGAATAATATGATTATAGTAAAGATATACCACTTGTTGTCATAATATTGAATTCCACCATCGCATGTACACCCTCAGTCCAGTTCAAAATTTCAAACCATCATGAACACTGTAGATCGTAATTCAAGCGTTATTGTTGACTTTCAATATTTATTTGGAAACAACAAACAAGTTTTTCTCAAGGAGCTTGCATTCATGCCAGCAGGAATGGTTATACCAAATTTCTTTCATTTCAAACCTCCATTCAACATAAAAGAATTGGATAAGGAAACTCTTAAGCAGCAACATTTAAATCAACAAAATATAAATGGTTTGGAATGGTCCGCTGGAGATATACCATATACAGCCCTAGAAGAAATTCTCTCCCCACTCAATAAGTATAGTTCAATTATGTGGTGAAATTAAAAAAAAAATTTTATCAAAGTATTTGTCAGCGACCATAATCAATATAGATATCGGATAGATAGATATCAGTAATAAATAAATAGTAGAACCTACAAGTTGTCTTATACAATGGAGTCATTCAAGGGTTTGTTTGATAATGATGCGCGCAAAAGGGGATACACACAACTGATTTATTGTAATTATTGTGGATCTGATACTCACTGCGAGAAGAACTGCTCTAAAAAACCGCGATCAGGAAAAACATAAATAACCTAATGGGGAATTTAGATGAAATGTTTATCACATTGCTCAGTAATGATTCATTGAATGTATTTCCTGATAAAGTAAAGTGTGCATTCACTAACATTGTCAATATCCCACAAGACATGAACGATGATTGGGAAGTTGGTATTATAGACATGTATCTCAATAATTATATTAATCAAACTTCCTATAAAAAAATTCCTATACCTGAAGAAACTGAATTTGTTAGCTTAGTAAATGATGAAACATTTAGATATAAAAATGTAAGCGTTGATTCAAAAACACCTGAAAATGGGTTGATTTTTATTTATACTGACATAATTAAACCTAGATCTGTAGGCTGTAAAAAACCTCATTCTCTTCGAGTAATGTATTATAATTGAAAAGAACAAAATATTCAATTTAAAAATATTGATTATCCTTTAGATATATGGTCACCAAATGAAATCTCAATACTACCCACTGATTCTAACGGATATAAGGTTCCATTTGAAACGTCAAAAGTTCCGATTTTTGTCACTCTACAGTTCAGAAGAAAAAGGACGTCGTAAGGTCTATAAATAATATGGACTTAAAAATTATTTACTCATAATAAAAACATTATCATGGTGAAATCTTACCATTAATATTATTTAAACCAATGTGGTGGCGGTTTAAGCAATATTGGAAGCTTTTATGTAACACCATGAATAGTTTAACAAGGACGAGGAATCGGGAACTTTTTTAGTGGTCTTTTTAATTATATCAAACCACTTTTCTTTCGGGTATAACTGCTATAAAAAGTCAGGCTGCTGCTACTGGAAAGGCTGCAATCAATGAAATCGGGAAAAAGCCCTTAAGAAATATCCTGCAAGAACAGAGCAAAATTGCTTTGAAAAATTTATCAGATAGAGCAATTGATAAAATAACCCGATTACAAAACGGAGAAGGAAAGAAAGAAATAAAAAGCGAGGCACCAGAAAAAAACGACATCATCATAACATCCAAGCAAGAAGTTTTATGGGATTTTGTGTATGGTATCGGAAATTCGTACCAACTTTTGCCTCACTGTCCGCTCCTTTGTCGGACTTAATGACTACGAAAAGGAAGTTTAGCTTGACCGAAAAAACAATAAAAGAGTTTGAAAAGCTAAAGCAGTGTCTCAGTGAATCTGCTGTTCTCTATAGTCCGGATTTTACGAAGCCATTTGCTATACATTGCGATGCTAGCAAAATAGACGTAGGAGCCGTACTGGTGCAGGTTTCAGACGAAGGAGACGAGCGACTGATCGCATTTGTTTCAAAGAAGCTGAACAAGGCTCAGCGAAATTACACTGTCACTGAACAAGAGTGTTTAGCGGCAATAGTGGCTTTAAAGAATTTTAGGGCTTATGTAGAGGGAATTGATCAAGGGTGTAGAGGCAAAACGAAAGTGATTTTCCAGATTTCAAAGTGGAAGGTGGTTACCTGTATCAAAAAGCAGAGCACCTAACCGGAGAGCAAATGTACGACGATCCACGAAATGGAAAAGTCGGTATATTTATCGTTCTCGATCACTTTTCAAAACACGTATTTTTAAAACCTGTAAAAAAGATTGATTCTAGCGTTGTCAAGTTTCTGGATAACGAGTTGTTTATGAATTTTGGAGTTCCAGAAACCGTGGTTTCGGACAACGGGTCTCAATTTCGATCCAAAGTTTTTCAATGATTAATGCAAGGATATAGCATTAATCATATTTCGCTGTGCATTCGCCGCAGGCTAATGCCTCAGAGCGCGTATCGCTCAGTCATATCAGTCATTAGAGCGTATCTACGACCTGACCAGAAAGATTGGGACGAAGCTTTAAACAGGATACGTTGTGCACTGAGATCTTCAGTACACTCTAACATTGGAACCAGACCATTCTATATGGCATTCGGCCAGCACAGGGTGACCTCAGGATCGACATATTTGCCACTGCGTCGCTTAAATCTGTTAGATGATCGCTCAATAATGTTCAACAGGCAGGATTCCTTCGCAAGCAAGCATGCGAACACATGTTAAAGAAGCACGAAGTAAACAAGAAACGTTATGATCTTCGTTCCCGTAACGTCGCTTATGCTGAAGGTCAAGACGCTTATCGACGTAACTTTAAACAGAGTTGCTTCCAAAATGGTTATAACGCCAAATTCGGTCCGGTGTTCGTGAAATCCCGAATTCGTAGAAAAATCGGTAATTCTTACCATGAACTGGAGGATCTTCAAGGGAAGGTTGTCGGTATTTACCATGCCAAGGATATTCGGCAGTAGCTTCAGTCGGTAACAGCCTTCGGTATTCTTCCAGTCATACCCTAGTCTGATTTTAGCGGGGGGATTCTGTACTGGCGACCGAAGCCGAAGAAATTTTTTTTTGATATTCATACATATATTGTTTATATTTGAATGGATATTATTTTGGCGCCTTATCCGGGATGGTCAACCCTGGATTAGCGATTAATTAGCCCTTAATCAGCTGCACCTGTTTCCGTTTTACGGCCAAGTTAACCTTGTCGGTTTCCGTCGAAGTTCTTTTCTTTCGAGCCGGCGTGGGGAATTAAACGAAAGGAATCTTCCCAACTGACGAGTATTTAACGTCTTGGGGAGCACCCACCACGAAAAGTCTCCGTAAGCCACGAGAATCTATCTCGGCAGTATTTCGAGCAGGCTCCGCATCAGTCGAATTTTCCCGCGGAGCACTGTCTTTTTGCTGCTCGGCAGGAAAAGCTTTTGTGCCAGAAAATTCGCCCCAACCCCAAAATGAGATAAAGAAAAAACCGAAGAAAAATCAGCAAAAAATCAGAAAAAATAATCAACATGTGCACTGGGAAAAAACAATAAAGTGAACTTAATGAAATAATTATGCAAATATCTAGTTAACCAAGAAAAAAAAGAATGTGAACTTTAGTCGTAACGGCTAAACTCGCGGTGTATGTTTTCGTTGCGAACGTACCACGGTGCCCCGGTGATTGTTCTCAGGATCTTCGACTGAACACTCTGAACAATGTCAATGTTGCTATTGCTGGCGTTCCCCCATAACTGGGAGCCGTACATCCATATAGGTTTTAGTACCGAGTTGTACAGCATGATTTTATATTCAAGGCTAAGAGGTGACCGGGCGTTGATAAGCCAATGAAGGCTGCTGGCTTTTAGGTGTGTTCTTTTGGCTTCAATGTGCCGGCGCCATGTGAGTCTTCTGTCGAGATGTACTCCTAGGTAAGTTACTTCGTTTGCTTGTGGGAGTAGAGTGTTGTTTAACGTAATCGGCGGGCAGTTTTGCCTGTTCAGAGTGAACGTAACGTGTTTGAATTTTAGTTTGTTCACTTTAATTCGCCAATCTGATAGCCATTTTTCAACATCGACCATATGACGAGCTATCTGCGCAGTTGCTTGATTCGGGCATTTAGAACGGCTAAGAATAGCTGTGTCATCGGCAAACGATGTTGTTAGACGTGTGCTTGTCGGGATGTCTGCTGTGTAGAGGACATATAGTGTTGGTCCTAGCACGCTACCTTAAGGAACTCCAGCACCAACAGTGTAATCATCAGATATAGCAGTGTTGCACCTTACAACAAATTTTCTGTCGTGAAGGTAAGACTCTAAAATCTTGTGGGTGCTGTAGGGGAGCATTGTCTTGATCTTGTACATTAGACCTTCTAGCCAGACTCTATCAAATGCTTGAGAGACATCTAAAAATATGGCAGTACAGTACTCTCGTTTTTCGAAAGCGTTTCGAATTTCTGATGTTATCCTGTTGACCTGCTCAATTGTTCCATGCTTTTCACAAAACCCAAATTGGTGTGACGGGATTCCTTCCTGGATTCTCAGGTATGTGTTTATCCGTGTCATTAGGCATTTTTCAAAGAGTTTATATATGCAAGAGAGTAGGCTTATAGGTCTATATGACGTGGGGATAGTGTGGTCTTTCCCCGGCTTTGTTATCATTATTATAATTGACTTTTTCCATCTCACTGGAAAGTGGCCAAGTTTTGCGATGGCATTAAAGAGCTGGGTGAGAGTGCAAACAGCGAAGTATGAGAGCTCCATGATAATTTTAGAAGTTATGAGGTCGCAGCCCGGGAATTTTTTCGGATTCAGTTGTCTTTTGATGATGTTTACGATTTCGTTTGGGTGAAACTCAATTGGCTCATGTTGAGGCTGGGGATGGGGCTCATATGATAGAGTCGGTAAAGTAAACGCATTAGTGGCAGGATTTGGTTGGAAGACATTTTTAAGGTGGTTGGCAAACGTGCTGTCTCGGTCTGCGTCACTGCGCGCCCAGCCGACCGTGGAATTTCTAATAGGCATCACGGTTTCTTTCGGTGAGCTCAGAGTTTGGTGAGCTCTCCATAGTGAATGTTTTGTACTATTAGTTGACAACTGCTCAATGTATCGGCGGTGGACATATGTTTCTTCTTGCTGTAGAGCTTGAGCAAGTAGACGTGAGGCATGTTTTAAGCTTTGCTTACCAGATGGCAATCTGTGAAATTGCCATGCTCGACGTAAGCGTCGCTTTTCGAGGACGAGCTGTTCGATTTGTAGATTTGACTTCTTTTGATTGCATTATGTGTTTATAGTATGAGGTGTTGAAACTCGAGCTACAGAGACGAGTACAGATTCCAGTGAATTAACAAAACTGTCAACGTTGGCTTCATCGCTGAGGTGAGGACTTTGCTCAATGTGTGAGCTAATATACTTCCTGTACTCAACCCAATTGGTTTTATGTGAGGTAAGTTTTTATGGTCCTGGATGTCAGAGTAGAGTAAAAAGGACAGGCGAGTGATCAGATGAAAGATCCGAAAGGCATTCGGCGCTTATCATGTTTTTAGGAATGTTTTTGGTAATCGCAAAGTCTATTAAATCCGGAAGTTTCTTTGGGTCTGCCAGCCAGTATGTTGGTGAGATCCCCGTGTGTGTGCTTGGCATTGTAGTCTCCTGCTGCCATGAAGTGGTCTCCGAGTGAGTTGAAAAACTGTATAAACTCATCCTCGGCTATGGTGAAGCGTGGGGGGCAGTATACGGCGGCTAGCATTAATTGCATGCCAGTATTTAGGTGTATATTTATGGATGTTGCCTGTAGGTAGTTTTTAGCAAATTTCTTATGATAATGGTGCTTAATACGGCTCCTGACTAAAATTCCAGTCCCGCCGTGTTCTTTACCATCTGGATGGTTTGTTCCATAGAATGAATATCCTCGTAGTTGAACATTTTATCTGTTTGTAAGATGTGTTTCTGAGAGCAGCATTACGTCGATTTGATTGTCTAGTAGGAATTGCGCTAACTCGAGTTTATGCTGCGTAAAGCCGTTAGCGTTCCACGTAGATATTCGTAGGGAAGTCATTATTTGGATTGTTGTGAAACCAGCATTTGTATTAATAGATTTTGGTTTCGCATCAGATCATGCATTGTTCTACGCATAAACGACATAAACTCCGTAAGGCTTTGTTGTAGACTGCATATCATAGATTGAAAGTTACTTTTTGGCTGCTCTGGCGGTTGATGCTGCTGAGCCGTGTTCGGTTCTTGGTATGCTGATTGCGGCAAAGAGTGGCAGCGGCTTTCTATCCCTGTTAAGGATATTGAAGACTGTCTTAGCGCTAAATCCCTTCTCTTGTAGCGCCTTTGTTATCTCTGCAGGCGATACTTCGGACTCTCTGCCCTTAAGTACGACTTGCAGGCCCTTTGCTGCTTTTTAGCTGATACGTATAAAAGTTCTTTTTTTTGTCGGTGAGATATTTTGATAATACTCTGTAATTATCTTCAGACTTCGTTTGAACTTTTGTTTCCTGGATGTTGCCCTTTACGATTGGTATTATGTGAAAATTGTCCTTGCCAATAAGCTCTATAATTTTGTTGACAAGAAGGTTGGAACTTTTTTCTCTTATGTAAATTGGCGGGGGCTTAGTCTTCCTTTTTCGACTTCAGTAGATTCGGCATCATCCTCATAGTCTGCCAAGATTTTAAAACGGTTTGAGTTAGAGGGCGTTTCTATTGCAGCTATGTTAGCATTGCCACGGGTTATTTTGCGTTGATTTGGATGTAGCGATCCATACCAGTCTGCACAGCCGGCTTAATATTTTCTTTGTTTTTGTTCTCTTTTTCGGGCAGCGCAGCGGCAGAAATATTAATGTTTGCGCTGCTAGCTGATAACGTCGTTAATCGCGCTGTCGTTACAGTTGCGGTTGTTGTTGTTGTTACGGTTGACGTTGTCAAAGAAATTGCTGTGCTAGTTCCTGCGCTCTTTGGTTGCAGAGACATCGATGGTAGCGAGGGGGAGCAAAAACGCTATCGTTTGGGGTAATTGACCGTGTTTGGGAAGAGCTTGCATTACTTTCGGTTGCTTTGAAAGAGAAGTAAGCGTTGTTTCTTTGTACTGAGAGCCGTCTCTCGTCTTGCTCACGTTGACGTTGTGTGCGAACGTCGTTTAAACTCATTCCAGTCGAGGTTGAGTTTGTTAGAATTCGTGTTTTATTTTACATTAATTAATTAATTAATCAATATAAACATTAGCGATTTTCATCGCTAGAAACGCCTTTTCGCGTTGTTTTGGTTTACGAAACCAGACACTGCACTTTTTTTGATATTATTGAATACTTTTTTTTCCCCCGGAGCACAATAAAAAATAGACGTCTGCATACGGCGACGGTCCGATTATTCGCGCTAAACAAAAAATAAACAAGTCTAAGTGTGGAAAATTTAAAATGGATAAAAAAAGGAACAAAAAAATTATATTTTTAAGATAAAAATAATTTAATAAGATAAGGAAAATTTTTTTAGTGTTATTTTGGATCGCACTTTTTAAATCAGATAAACATGCGTAAAGTTTTGAAAGCTCCCTATGGTATAACTAAAACCTACAAAAAATGTATCAAATAAAAAAAAAATATAACAGTGATTTAGTCCCGCACGGAGTGTAAAAGAAAAAAAAATCTCCTAAAATTATGGGACAAGCCCAAAAAAAACTTCATTCCAGCACGCCTGCGCCGGGAGATTGATCTTTCGCCGAGGAGAGTACCACGTGAGTTTGGTTTTACTAATATTATCTAATTTTCACGAGATACGTACGATACCTATATTTGTTTTACAACAACAATTATTAAAACAATTAAGCTTTTGTAAGTGAAAATAAAATGTCGCCAAAAGAAAACAAAACAAAAGATAAATAACCAAAGAATGAAAGAATGAAGTAAACTTTCTCCGTGCTTAAAGCTAATACACTGAAAACAATAGGAAAAATGAAAACAAAACAATTTTATTTTTTTGTTGTATTACTTAATATTATTAATCGAATTTATAAAATTAACTAAATCTTTTAAAATATATGCAGTAAAATTTAGTTATTTCAAAAAATTATCGACCTGAAATTTTACCGCTCTACGCATTTTGAGCAATAAGAAGAAGTATATCTCGACTTTCTTAGCAGCCACCAAAATAACATTGAAAACATAGATGAAACAACTTACCCTTGGTATTTAATAATTATCTTAACTAGTAGTGCAATACGCCTTACTTTAATTTTTTATTTACATTCTACTTCTTACCATCTACTTTAAACTCCATATTTTATATTTTACCTTTATACTGTTCATATTACTATTTTTATTTAATTATATTACTATTGGTTACATTTCTGCGCAAAACAAAAATGTCGAAATTATTTAAGGATTTTTGTCATAATGTGTGAAACGAAAAGAAGTATTAAAATGAATAATTAAAATTTAAATAACTTAACCCGGCTCATGTTTCTGCGGCCCTAGGGTATAAAAGGGATCATCAGAGCCATGCTCAAGCGGAGGTGATGAATGGTAGGGTAGGGCATATCGCGGACATAATGACAGCAGTGTCACGCTTAATTTATCCCTTTCTATTCTTGTAAACTATCCTTTCTAGAATTTTCCGTTCAGTTCTTCCGGTTTATGCATACCAGCTCTTACGAAATTTCTTCATTTCTTTTTTTTTTTTTGTCGCAATCACGCTCAGTTCTTGTTCATACTGATAATAAGGTGTGACGAGAGTAAGAGTGTACAAGCAAGACGACCACCCCCAAAGTCGACGAGCCAGAGACGGATTCTAAAGCGTGCCCCGCAAATACAGATCCCTAGACTTCATACCACTGTTACGTGTTACACGTTACAGATAATTCCTTATTATTAAGTTAAGAAAAAGGCGCCCAACGTGGCGCCCAACGTGGCGCCTTAGTAAATAAATTTAAGTTCATTAAGACTCGCGAAAGGATAAATTCTAGAAATATTTCCATTCCTTTTCTACTGCAGTATGCACTAATATTGAATACCCACTGTACCGAGTTCTTAAAGGGTACGCACTGTAACACTTTGTTGCAGTGTTTACATAATTCATGGTCCCGGTCATAAACCCCAAGTGGCCGAAATATGAACCGATCAATATGATCATGGCGATCCTGCCATATATATATTTCATGGCGACCGTGACAGGGTCCGAAGATGACAGGACGTGCGCGCTGACCGATAACAAGTCATAATAATGAATAAAATCGTGCAACAAGAAAAACAAGAAAGCACCAGGATATTAACGTAACTCATTCTCGCTGGACTTGGGATACCACGAGGCTGTCGACCGGGAGAGCTCGAAGTTGAAAAAGAGCTGTTATGGCGTGTGTCTCCTGCGATTCCGCAATCTTCGGAATATATAAATAAAAATTAAAACTGAGTGAGTAGAGTGTGATGGGTCGGGCTGGTATAAAAAATAAAACACAAAAAGAATAGCGCACTTGAAATAAATTTTCGATTATCGAAAACTTTTAGAAGGATTTTTCTCTATTATATACATTCAAACAAACCAAACTTATCCATATTTACTAAAACACTTAATTTTTCCCCTACCAACAAAAAAAAAATTTTTTATATAAAATTTAAATTTTGTTAGGAAAAGAGTGTACCAATATAACAAATCAAAAAATCGATAATCAAAATTAAATTCGATTAAGAGTCACCTTTAACACACCTCAAAGATACCACCCCCGCCATGGGCCACAGCTGTAAAGCTGCAAAGTGAACTTGACTTTCTGAAGTCAAGTATAAAAAAGCCCAAGACACCAATCACAACTCACCCAGTTACAAAATTAATAAACCAAAAAAATACTAAACCTCCATCACCTAAGGAAATACCGAGGACGAAGGACCGCTGCCCCGCCGACTGCCCAGGGCCACTAAGTAGTGTGCACTGTATATACACATGCACAGGGAAAAACAACTAGTGTGAGAGGCCATCCGCCCCTTACACCTCCGTGGGAGAAGTTGCCTGTGCGAAGCCAGCACCGGCACCGCCTGAGCCCATAGGTCCAGGACAACAGCAGCAGATACAAAGCGTGAGAGGCACGACCCCTACCTGCGCCTTCGAGGGAGCGTCAGCATAGCCAAGCCGGCGACGACCAGCTGACGCGGACCGAAAAGAGCATCAGAGGAAACATCGCAGCAGAGGACGCAGGATTAACCCATGCACTGCGTTGTATATTTTTTTAGATTGCACTGCGATGCATATTTTTTTTATATATCATAATATAAATTGTAAATTAAAGAAAAGATATATGAGCTGGGCTAATGACCTGGATAAAATCTAAGCAACATTGTTTAAACGTACAATATATATGTAATAAATAAAAATAAAAATAAAATAATTGTATACAGATATAATTTAAAAAAAAATGGCTAAGCTAAGCGCAATGCCCATGATATAATGGATTGAACTGAATTGTACAAAGAAATATGCAATATCAAAGCAAATTTTGATCGTATAAGTCACTAACCCACAATGGACCAATCCAGAAGAACACAGTCAGAAAACATGTTGAGATATTAGTAGAGAACTTTAACGAAGCGCGAATACTAATACATGGCCACAGGGAGAGATCGAATCAAGATCATTTGTCTCAGGTATCTAAACTTCTGATACGACTACGATCTAAATAAATATCGGTTAAACAAAAATTCAGCTTAGAAATAGTAATACCGAATGTTCTAGACACTGCACCTGATCCAGAATCAGCTGAAACAAACGAATTAAAATTAGAAGAGATATACCCCAAAATAGAAGAGGAAGATTTAAATAATCTTACTATTCCAGCGGTATACACAGATAGAGATAGTTACACAGATTCTGATACTCCTAGCGAGACAAGCAACCTTACAACAATGGTACTATCCAATATTGATTTCATAAATACAGCATCCAAGCTGATACCAGTTTTCTATGGTAAAGCGGAAAATCTAACAAGTTTTGTGGATGCGTTAGAAATAGTAGATGCAATAAAGGGCTAGCACGAACAACTCGCGGTCTCCATAATAAAAACAAAACTAAAGGGTGCCGCTAGAAATCTAATAGGAAACGAAACAACGATTTCCGAGGTGATTTCTAGACCAAAACGCAACGTCAAGGGAGAAACTGTAGAAGTATTGTCAGCAAAACTGATGAACCTACAGCAACGCAACAAAACTGCAAACCAATACACACAAGAGGTTGAGCAGATGACGAAAGCCTTAGAAGGAGCATACATATCAGACGGACTATCACTAGAATTGGCATGGAATTATTCCACTCAGCATTCCGTCAAGGCAATGACTAAGAACTGCGCAATTGATAAGGTTAAGCCCATCATGCAGGCTGGCAATGAATGATGCCATATCCAAGTTCGTCAACAATTGCACGGAAGCAACTGGACAACCTGATACTGTCCTTTATTTTAAAAAATATTCACAGCGTGGTGGAAACCGCGGACGTGGAAACTTCAGAGGAAACTGTAGTAGTCGTAATAATAACTACATCAACTACAACAGTTCCAACTATAACAGTAATGGACGAGGCCAATATAGAGGAAACTCAAGAGGCCGTGGCAACTCGAATCGAGGCCACAATAACAATAATACAAATAATTCTGTGATAATTGCCCAGAATAATTCGGGAAATTCTCACCCTTCAGATACTCAACAGTAAACCACAATGTTCACACCATCAATCTTAGTCTTAATATATTTGTAAACTTTACGAATATAGAAACAAACAGAAAACTTGTATTCCTAATTGACACTGGTGCAGACATATCAATTTTAAAAGAAAATTCTGATTCGAAGGATTCGTGATATTCAAAAAGATAATAAAATAAACATTCAAGGCATAGGCCAAGAGCTAATTCAATCAAAAGGCTTAACTTCCCTCGAGATACAGACAGATACATATATAATTCCACACGATTTTCATATAGTAGATTGGCATTTCGCAATACCATGTGATGGAATAATAGGCATTGATTTCATAAAGAAATTCAATTGTCAACTATGAAGATTGGTTTATCCTAAGACCAAATAATTTGAATGATCCAATTTATGTTTCTATAACATACAGTTCTGGTAATAATTCCTTAATTCTACCATCAAGATCTCAAGTGGTCCGAGAGATTCATCAATCATCAGATGAAGAAGTATACTAATACCAAATCAGGAAATTCAACATGGCATTTATGTTGCGAACACAGTCGCAACAACCAAAAATGCATTTGTCCGATTACTGAATACAACCAGTCCTGACCAAATAGTAAATATTCACAGTTTAAAATATGAACCGCTTTCGAACTATGACGTAGTTCAAACAATCCAGGAAATAGAGAGGAAACTGTCTTAACTCAATTATCCAAAAATGTTCCACCCCAGTTCAAGCAAAAATTAACTGATTTATGCCCACAGTACAGTGATATATTCGGACTCGAAACCGAATCAATAACTACAAACATTTTCTACAAGCAAAAGCTAAGGTTGAAGGATGAAGAACCGGTTTACATAAAGAATTATAGAACTCCACATAGTCAAAAGGATGAAATTAACATACACGTAAAAAACTAATAGACAATAAAATAGTACAACCGTCTGTATCAGCCTATAATAGCCCACTGTTATTAGTTCCTAAGAAATCACTCCCCGGATCTGATACGAAAAAATGGCGATTAGTAATTGACTATCGTCAGAATAATAAAAAACTGTTGTCGGATAAATTCCCGCTATCTAGAATTGATAATATTTTGGATCAACTAGGAAGAGCGAAATATTTCTCATGTCTGGACTTAATGTCTGGCTTTCATCAAATTGAACTTGAAAAAAGTTCACGAGATATAACTTCATTTTCAACGAGCGATGGCTCGTATCGTTTCACACGATTACCTTTCGGTTTAAAAAATAGCGCCTAATTCATTTCAGACGATGATGACTATTGCATTCTCTGGATTAAAACCTTTACAAGCATTCCTTTATATGGATGACTTAATAGTTATAGGTTGTTCCGAAAAATATATGCTTAAAAACTTAACTGATGTTTTTGAGAAATGTAGGAAATACAACCTTAAGTTACATCCTGAAAAATGCTCACTTTTCTGGGACATAAATGCACTGATAAAGGAATCTTGGCAGATGACAAAAAAATACGACGTCATCAAGAATTACCCAGTCCCTCATGATGCGGACAGCGCTAGAAGATTCGTTGCATTTTGCAATTATTATAGATGTTAAATTCGAATGGACAACTGATTGCCAGAATGCCTTCGAATATCTTAAATCGGCATTAATAAATCCGAATTTATTACAATTCCCAGATTTCAGTATAAAGTTTTGCATAATAACGGATGCAAGTAAGCAAGCATGTGGAGCGGTTTTAACTCAAAACCATGATGGACTTCAACTTCCAGTTGCTTATGAATCAAGATCGTTTACTAAGGGCGAAAGTAATAAAAGTACAACAGAACAAGAATTGACAGCAATTCATTGGGCAATAACTTTTTTTAGACCATATGTTTATGGTAGACTTTTCACTGTCAAGACTGATCATAGACCTTTAACTTACCTGTTTTCAATGATTAATCCAAGCTCTAAGCTAACGCGCATGCGACTTAAGCTGGAAGAATATAACTGTGGAATATCTGAAGGGAAAAGACAACTATGTAGCTGATGCGTTATCAAGAATAACCATCAAAGATCTACAAAATGTAACTGGAAATATCAATAAAGTCACTACAAGATATCAAAATAGACAGAAAATAACTGCGGAAAATAAAGTAATAGAATTGCCTAAGCAAACTATTGAAAAAGCTTCTAAGCCCAACGTATACGACGTCATAAACAATGACGAAGTACGTAAAATAGTGATATTGCATGTAAAAGATATGTTATGTTTATTTAAAAATGGCAGGAAAATTACAGCAAGATATGATGTTAGAGATTTATATACCAATGGAACTCTAGACTTAGGTCAATTTTCCCAAAGGCTTGAACTGCAAGCCGGTATAAATAAAATCAATCAACTCAAAGTGGCACCGTGGGAAAATATCTTTGAATATACTTCAATAGATAATTTCAAATTAATGGGCAATAAATTATTGAAAACATTAAGAGTAGCGCTACTCAACCCGCTGACCCAAATAAAAAGTCTAAAAGACAAAGAAGCTATTCTGTCTAAATTTCATGATGATCCAATTCAAGGAGGTCACACTGGCATATCAAAAACTTTGGCCAAAGTAAGAAGACACTATTACTGGAAAGGTATGTCTAAAGATATAACTGAGCACGTAAGAAAATGTCATAAATGTCAGAAGTCAAAAATTACATCGCATACAAAGACTCCTTTAACAATAACCGATACACCAATAAACGCTTTCGACAGAGTAATAGTGGACACTGTTGTTCCACTACCAAAATCAGAAAATGGCAATGAATATGTAGTCACGTTAATATGTGATTTAACAAAATATCTAGTTGCCATACCAGTTGCAAATAAAAACGCAAATACCGTCGCTAAAGCAGAATCATTTATTCTGAAGTACGGTCCAATAAAGACAATCATTACGGACATGGGAACAGAATACAAAAATTCAATTATAAATGACTTATGCAAATATTTGAAAACACTAACATCTACATCACACCACCACCAGACAGTTGGAACAATAGAAAGAAGTCATACATTTTAATGAGTACATACGATCTTACATATCGGCTGATAAAACTGATTGGGACGTATGGCTTCAATATTTTGCCTTTTGTTTCAACACGACCCCCTCTATGGCACATACTTATTGTCCATATGAGCTAGTATTTGGTAAAACAAGTAATTTACCGAAACACTTTAATAGCATAGATAGCGTAGAAACAATATATAATATAGATGACTATGCTAAGGAGAGTAAATATAGATTAGAGGTAGCTTATAAAAGAGCTAGAGTTATGTTAGAAGCAAATAAGAATATAAATAAACTACTATATGATCAGAAAGTAAGAGATATACATACATAAGTTAGATCCTAAATACACAGATAGAGATAACATAGTAATAACATATAATAAGAGTAAGAAACAATCAGTTCATAAAGATAGATTAAAAATTTTTTATTTCATAAATTGTGCTTAGTATGGACATGCATAGTTACACATACAAATTTTTACTAACTAAAAATTATTATTAAAATAACTTCATATTATTACGTTATTTTTCAAAAGGAGGGAGTAGTAGTATGCACTAATATTGAATACCCACTGTACCGAGTTTTTACATAATTCATGGTCCCGGTCATAAACCCCAAGTGGCCGAAATATGACCCGATCGCTACGGCTTAGGCCACTCACAGAAAGTGCTAGCGTCGGCATAATTACATGAACGGACCGCATGTGCATACCCCTCGCGCTCCGCACATAAGAGGGCATATGTTTATATACATAAGTATATAGACAGCCGTCTCTATGCCGCCGCCTGCGAGCAGCGCAGCAAAGAGACTAAGCCTTAATTAGACTTAAAAGAATATTGTAAAGTCACAATTAATTCAAGCCTGGGAACGGCACCACTGCTGCTCCCTTAAATAAAGAATAAACCAACTACAACAAATTTTTTATATATTTTATGGCGACCCTGCCATATATATATTTCACTACTTTAAATTTCACGTTTCTAAAATTTTCAATTATATTTGAATTCCTGGAATTAAGCTGGATTGATATCAGTATTCGGAGCTTACCGGAGTTAAAATGTAACGCGAAAATTTTACTTTCTGCGGCAGAAGTGATGGTGTTTTCAGTTGGAGGAAAACAGACATAGCATCAAAACTAAGGTAGATGTCTCTCCCTGATTGAAATATCAAATCACTGCCAAAACTCTTTTAGGAAATTAGGAAAATACTGGTACAACTAGACAGGTGCCGTATCCTAACATCCTAGCTTCTAAACTCTCTTGGAAGAAATAATAATTTTTTCTGGAATACGAGTGTAAGGGTACACCGTCCAAAAAAGCCTATTAAGAAAGAAAGAAGTATCTTTCAGAAATGCTTATTTTAGAAAAAACTAAATTTAATTACATATCCTTCGGACGAGAACATCAAGGTAAGGGTTCGGATTATCAATAACATTATTTATATTTTTGCATTTTGTTCATTTTATCAATAACTTTATTTGATTTTTATTTTTGTGCATTTGTGTTATAATTTGATTTAAAAATTATCGGGCTAGATCGATCGCCGAAAAGGAGAGTCGAAAGCGCCTCAAACCGTTGTTGTCCGATATGTCAAGTCGACATTAATTCAGCAGACTTATGTACAACAACATGTCAGCCTGAGTTTCATAAAGAATGCATAGAAGCTCATTTGAAGAACAGCGACAAATGTCCTGTGTGCGATTCGGCATGTAGGGCGGCAGCCTCTAAGCCCGTCGAAAGAGTAGCCAAAGAAACTCGCAGTAGATCCAAAGATGCTCATCCGGTTACTAATCCATTACATGAGGGGCCATCCACTTCAGGACGTAGTTCTAGCAACTGTAGTACAAATTCGAGCATTATCACGGCAAATGCGGTAACATTATTAGCGAACGGATGCGAAGGATGTTAGCAACTCTTTCAGAAAAGATGTCTGAACTAATCCAGAATCCGATTTTCGAAAACATGAATCGAGTGACAGCCTGTACGAGAGATTTCGATAGAAGCGAGATTCCACATTCTACTGCTTCCCAAAGAGAGTTGCTTCAGGTTTGCTAACCAGACCGAATAAAATAGTCCACATTCTCAACAGCTGGAAAGTTAAATATTCCGGGGATGGTGTGTCTGTCGACATTTTTTTATATAGAGTCGAAGCTCTAACAAAACAAACGTTAGACGGAAATTTCACAGTTTTGTGTAGGAACGCTAGTGTCCTTTTTGAAGGTAAAGCCAACAACATTTATTGGCGGTACCATAAAGCGAACGGAGAAATCCGCTGGGAAGATTTTTGTACAGCCTTGCGTCTCCAATTTAGGCAGAGTAGAGATGATAGGGACATTGAGGAATTGATCAGAATGACAATACAGAAGCCAAACGAGTCCTTTGATAGTTACTGTGACACCATATCAGGACTAATCGATCAATTAGTACATCCCTGGAAATAATGTTCGTCCTGAAATTCGACACGAACTCCTGAACATAGAAATAAATACTGTGTCAGATTTGAGGGAAATTTGTAGGCGGCGTGAAGCATTTCTCGCCGATGTCAAACGATATAGTGGTTATACGAGAGCCTCTCCTTTTAAGCGTGAAGTCTCGGAGCTTAGAGATGAGATGGAAGACCCACTAGAAACAAAACCTGAAAGCCAGGCAGATATCGAGGCATTTTCATTAGTGTGCTGGAACTGCCAAAGCGAAGGACATAGATATCAGGAGTGTCTCTCTGAGAGACGAGTTTTTGGTAATGGTTGCGGTGCTGCTAACACTTATAAGCCAAGTTGTAGCAAATGTTCAAAAAACTGCAAACCCGGCATATCGAAGTCTCAATTCAGACAGAAAACTTCATATGCCTGTCGAAATCAGTCAACAATGACAGAACAATAGAAAACACTTGTAAAAGTAAGCCTCTCTCTTTCCCGGACACGGTTTGGCAAAACGTGAAGAAATGCAAAGACAGCCTGAATCATATTAGTTCAATACCAGCAGTACCTCGCGATCCCCGACCATTTTTACCGGTTAGTTTACTCGGCTGTGTTGTATACGGTTTATAGGATTCGGGAGCTTCAATTAGTTGCATAGGAGGAGTCTTAGCCAATGAGGTGATAGAGACTAAAGAATATCGAGCCATAAACGGCAACGCTGCAACTGCAGACGGAAGTGAGCAAAAGATAGTAGGTCTTTTAAACATTGACATCGAATACGGCAACGTAAAGAAGCCTTTGAAGATATATTTGGTACCTTCGCTCGAGCAGGATCTATATCTTGGCATTGATTTTTTCTAATAGTTTCAGATAGTTTTGAAGGTCATCTCGAAGTGCTCAGAAGTCATTTCCGTATGCGGCGTGTTCGCTAAATGGGTCACATAATAGGTGACGTCGGAATTCGAACCGAGCCAGAAAAGGTGGAGGCTATTACCAACATTCCTTTGCCGAGAACCTTAAAGAATTTAAAAAGTTTTATGGTATTTTTTTGATGGTATCGGAAATTCGTACCAACTTTTGCCTCACTGTCTGCTCCTTTGACGGACTTAATGACTACGAAAAGGAAGTTTAGCTTGACCGAAGAAACAATAAAAGCGTTTGAAAAGCTAAAGCAGTGTCTCAGTGAATCTTCTGTTCTCTGTAGTCCGGATTTTACGAAGCCATTTGCTATACATGGCGATGCTAGCAAACGAGGCGTAGGAGCCGTATTGGTGCAGGTTTCAGACGAAAGAGACGATCGACCGATCGCTTTTGTTTCAAAGAAGCTGAACAAGGCTCAGCGAAATTACACTGTCACTGAACAAGAGTGTTTAGAGACAATCTTGGCTGTAAAGAATTTTAGGGCTTATGTAGAGGGCATGAAATTTAAAATAATAAAATGGTTAAAATGGTTAGTGTCGAATCACGACTTAAGTTCTCGTTTAGCTCGGTGGTCATTAGAGCATCGCAAGGGTTCGCTAAATGTAGTTCCTGACGTGTTGTCTTGAGTGAATGAAGAGACAGTTGCCGCCATAGATTTGGCGGAAGGCCTTATCATCGACCTGAACTCAGAAGCATTCAAATCTCCTGAGTACATAGAATTGATCAAGGGTGTAGAGGAAAACGAACGCAATTTTCCATATTTCAAAGTGGAAGGTGGTTACCTGTATCGAAAAGCAGAGCACCTAACCGGAGACCAAATGCACGACGATCCACGAATTGGAAACGTCAGTATATTTATCGTTCTCGATCACTTTTCAAAATACGTATTTTTAAAACCTGTAAAAAAGATTGATTCTAGCGTTGTCAAGTTTCTGAATAACGAGTTGTTTATGAATTTTGGAGTTCCAGAAACCGTGGTGTCGGACAACGGGTCTCAATTTCGTTCCAAAGTTTTTCAAGGATTAATGCAAGGATATAGCATTAATCATATTTCGCTGTGCATTCGCCGCAGGTTAATGCCTCAGATTGCGTAAATCGCTCAGTCATATCAGCCATTAGAGCGTATCTACGACCTGACCAGAAAGATTGGGACGAAGCTTTAAACAGGATACGTTGTGCACTGAGATCTTCAGTACACTCTAACATTGGAACCAGCCCATACTATATGGCATTCGGCCAGCACAGGGTGACCTCAGGATCGACATATTCGCTACTGCGTCGCTTAAATCTGTTAGATGATCGCTCAATAAAGTTCAACAGGCAGGATTCCTTCGAGATATCGCGCAAGCAAGCATGCGAACACATGTTAAAAAAGCACGAAGAAAACAAGAAACGTTATGATCTTCGTTCCCGTAACGTCGCTTATGCTGAAGGTCAAGACGCTTATCGACGTAACTTTAAACAGAGTTGCTTCCAAAATGGTTATAACGCCAAATTCGGTCCGGTGTTCGTGAAATCCCGAATTCGTAGAAAAATCGGTAATTCTTACCATGAACTGGAGGATCTTCAAGGGAAGGTTGTCGGTATTTACCATGCCAAGGATATTCGGCAGTAGCTTCAGTCGGTAACAGCCTTCGGTATTCTTCCAGTCATACCCTAGTCTGATTTTAGCGGGGGGATTCTGTACTGGCGACCGAAGCCGAAGAAATTTTTTTTTGATATTCATACATATATTGTTTATATTTGAATGGATATTATTTTGGCGCCTTATCCGGGATGGCCAACCCCGGATTAGCGATTTTCCCGCGGAGCACTGTCTTTTTGCTACTCCGCAGGGAAAGCTTTTGTGCCAGAAAATTCGCCCCAACCCCAAAATGAGATAAAGAAAACACCGAAGTAAAATCAGCAAAAAATCAGAAAAATAATCAACATGTGCACTGGGAAAAAGCAATAAAGTGAACTTAATGAAATAATTATGCAAATATCTAGACCAAGAAAAAAAAAGAATGTGAACTTTAGTCGTAACGACACTGCAAAAAATTACCTGAAATTCGCGCTAATCAAAAAATAAACAAGTCTAAATGTGAAAAATTTAAAATGGATAAAAAAAGGAACAAAAAAATTATATTTTTAAGATAAAAATAATTTAATAAAAAAAGGAAAATTTTTTCAGTTATTTTGGATCGCACTTTTTAAATCAGATAAACATGCGTAAAGTTTTGAAAGCTCCCTATGGTATAACTAAAACCTACAAAAAATGTATCAAATAAAACAAAAAAATATAACAGTTATTTAGTCCCGCACGGAGTGTAAAAAAAAAAAAAATTTCTTAAAATATGGGACAAGCCCAAAAAAAACTTCATTCCAGCACGCCTGGAGCACTCGCCGAGGAGAGTACCACGTGTGTTTGGTTTTACTAATATTATCTAATTTTCACGAGATACGTACGATACCTATATTTGTTTTACAACAACAATTATTAAAACAATTAAGCTTTTGTAAGTGAAAATAAAATGTCGCCAAAAGAAAACAAAACAAAAGATAAATAACCAAAGAATGAAAGAATGAAGTAAACTTTCTCCGTGCTTAAAGCTAATACACTGAAAACAATAGGAAAAATGAAAACAAAACAATTTTATTTTTTTGTTGTATTACTTAATATTATTAATCGAATTTATAAAATTAACTAAATCTTTTAAAATATATGCAGTAAAATTTAGTTATTTCAAAAAATTATCGACCTGAAATTTTACCGCTCTACGCATTTTGAGCAATAAGAAGAAGTATATCTCGACTTTCTTAGCAGCCACCAAAATAACATTGAAAACATAGATGAAACAACTTACCCTTGGTATTTAATAATTATCTTAACTAGTAGTGCAATACGCCTTACTTTAATTTTTTATTTACATTCTACTTCTTACCATCTACTTTAAACTCCATATTTTATATTTTACCTTTATACTGTTCATATTACTATTTTTATTTAATTATATTACTATTGGTTACATTTCTGCGCAAAACAAAAATGTCGAAATTATTTAAGGATTTTTGTCATAATGTGTGAAACGAAAAGAAGTATTAAAATGAATAATTAAAATTTAAATAACTTAACCCGGCTCATGTTTCTGCGGCCCTAGGGTATAAAAGAGATAATCAGAGCCACAGGCAAAATATCAACAACTTATGGATGACGTACACTATAGTGTTTTAATGGATGTTTTCTTAAGATTAGATTCCTAATATTTGTTTATTCGTCTAAAAACATTATGAAATAAAAACATGTTATATAAATTCAATACTTAAAGTTCGTGTTCATTATTAGATTTTCTCTTTATTTATACTTTTTAATTCAGCATCGTGCATCAATATCATGTGCATATTAAAATCGTCTCGCAGCCAGTATAACAGTAGTAATAAAAGGACTTTGATTTTGTATAGCTAAAGTTGTGTACTTTTAAGGTATAAACTTTTAGACTGTTGCGCGTAGAGAAAGATTTTGATTCTGAGCATAACTCACAATGAAACTTGTCCATTTTGATATGAAACTGTTTTTTATAAAAAATACATATATTTTAAAGGGTTTCAAATGAAATGTGTTGTGGTACACCTGTATATATAATATATACATATATATATATAATATATACATATATATATAATATATACATATATATATAATATATACATATATATATATAAATATAAATATATATATAAATGTGTACATGATAGAGTGAAATAGGTATATTCTTTCATGTATAAAAGACCATGTAATTCATGTAACAAATTAGTATTCAACGACTAGTGACTAGAACACCACGACTCGAATCTCTAACTAATAAAAAATAGTATATAAACACTTCTTTATGTTTATAATCCTTCCTAATCTACTTATTCCTCATAGGATTTCTAAGAGACCCTAAATAAATCAAAACCTGTCATGTAAATTAAGGGAAACACCTTATGGAACTAAAATATGCCTTTATTTAGCCAATAAGGAAAATTAGGATATTTGGATATTTCTACCAAAAAGTTATGTAAACAAATTTTCGACTAAGACACCATTTAAGAAATTGACTGAGAACGGAATTTCTCATATGGTATATAAAGGAAAGGATCCTTATAGATATACCTGTGCTCAAATTGAATTTATCAGTAAATAAATTAAGTAAGTAAAAAATTCCCCTTATAAAAGATTGAATTTCTTATTCCAAAACCAGTCTTAGTTCAACCTTAACAAGTTACAAGTCTTACAAAAATGCACGCTAAACAAATTGAAGTCTTCTTGATGCAGTTTGAAGACATGTTATTCGAGCAACACCTCAGGAGGCTTGAATATTTAAAAGCCACTTTCGAGGACTTAGCGGAAAAGGAGTTAATACATTCAAAGATTGCTTTCCACTACAAACTTTGTCCTTGGAGTGATGAAGATGCTACATCTGGACCAGTCACATGTTAGTGTCATATGCTGCCGATATTAGAAGACGAGGTCCTTAATATTTTGCTTAAATATTATAAGTTAAACAAGAGATTGTATCGCTCAGAGACATTAAATAAACTAAACTTATAATAAAAAAAAATTTATTTTACTTTTTGAAATGTTTCTTAAACATTTTAAGTATTTGTTTATCATTATAAGTAAAGTCGTTTTTCTTGAAATTTTTCAGGAAGCATTTAAGTGATTTATTTCTACATTTAAAAAGTCCGAACAACATACAATAATGACCACAGGTGTTAGAAAAATATCCTTGTAGTTGTTGTTTATTAAAAAAATATTTATGGGCGTTTAATCTTAAAAATGTTATGAATTCCTTTTTCTGTGAATATTGACCATATGAATCGAAAAATTCGGCTGACTTAGGGCTATAAAAATAGAAGCCAATCCAATGAGTTTCAGGTTTATGTGATGGATCGGTATTCGCAATAATAAGAGCCGGATACTTTTTTATAGTTTTAGGTAACTGGTCCGAAGGGAAAACTCCTTTAAAAATCGATTGTGTTTTTACATGATTTGATAGCAAATATTTAATTTTTAATGTATTTATGTTAAAGGAGTAATCGTATGTTTCTATGGTTAACAATATCAATCATGGAATCGTATTCGCAGTACACCAGACAAGTAACTGCTTCAGTAAGTGGTTCTGAGAATCTTCCTTAAATTCGTATAGTTCCTTGGGTTATTTAATTCGGACAAACACTCAAATTTGAATGATCGGCAGTTAGGTCAAAAGCCAATATAAAACTGTTTGTGTCAAACATTTTCTTTGTAATTTGCAGACCACGATCATAATGTTTTATCCCACTAGATCTGAATAGCATATTATCTCTGAACATTTTCACCATTCGAGTAATCAAACTCAAGAGCTTGAGAAGGAACATGAACTCCATTCACCAATAAATTAAATCGTTGAATTTTTAAATGTTCAAAATGAAATGGATCTAAACCACGGTTTCCTTAGTATGAACGGTTTTTAACCATACAAAAGGCTAGAAAATTGGGTAGCTGTCCAATAACTGCATTGTCTATAGATAATGTATTATTTCCTGGGTATATTGTGAAGATTTTACTTCAACCTTATTGAAAGGGTGTATAGCATTTTTGGTCTGTAAAACTCAATGGTGAGCCAATAAAATGCTTGGGTTAACTGTTATATGATTCATGAAAAGTTGAGCTTCCAGTATCTTTAAATTTGACTCAGAAACTGGCCATTAAATAAAATGCAGTCTTTTCAATATTAAAATTAATTTTGAAATCAACATTATTTACTATCATTTGTGGTTGTATAAATATATCGCCGTAGATTTTTCCGAAAAGTTCCACCTTATTACTATTTTAAAATACACTTATAGGCTTTGGATTGGTATCTGGATAAACATAGTCGCCTGCCGTTATTCGTCCGAAATTCGGGATATATCATTGGGACTTTCTGTGGCATTACTTCCATAGTTTAAAACTGTTTGCAAATATTATCTATAATGATAACTATTATCACTCTGCGATACTAATATATTATTTAAATAAACTGAGGAACTTCTAAATTACAGTGTAAGATATATTTTCACTACACCGACATCGTTTCCTACAATGCCGGTGCTATCACTTTTTCTAAGTTGGACAACAAGTCGTAAATAAACACTTGAAAGGTCTCGATATGTTTCACCATTTCCTAAACAGACAAATTCGATTGATGATGCTCCGTGTAAAGAAGCAATTGGGTTATATGAAACTTCTTCAGTTCTCGTAATGGAACTTTGCGTGGGATGTGGTGTGCAAACAAATCCAGTTCACTCTTCATGCATTCGAATTGGTTACTCATTTTGTCTTAGAAAAAATGTCGTTAATATTTAATTTTCTTATAGTTCTTTTTCGTTTATGATGCGGTTTGGTTTGTTTACGCTGTTGCTTGGATGTTAAATTATGTCGTTTTTTCTGGTGTCTCGCTTTTTATTTCTTTTTCCTTCTCTGTTTTGAAATCGGGTTATTTTATCAATTGCTCTATCTGATAAATTTTTCAAAGCAATTTTGCTCTGTTCTTGCAGGATATTTCTTAAGGGCTTTCTCCCGATTTCATTGATTACAGCCTTTCCAGTAGCAGCAGCCTGACTTTTTATAGCAGTTATACCCGAAAGAAAAAGTGGTTTGATATAATTAAAAAGACCACAAAAAAGTTCCTCGTCCTTGTTGAACTATTCGTGGTGATACATAAAGACTTCCAATATTGCTTAAACCGCCACCACATTGGTTTAAATAATATTCGTGATAAGATTTCACCATGATGACTGTTTTTATTATGAGTAAATAATTTTTAAGCCCGAATTATTTATAGACTTTACAACGTCCTTCTTCTTCTGAAATGTAGAGTAACAAAAATCGGAACTGTTGACGTTTCAAATGGAACCTTACATCCGTTTGAATCAGTAATTAGTATTACCTGCCACGCCCATTCTAACGCCCACAAATCGCGAAAAACTAAAATCGCTGAAATCTCGGGAACTATTAGAGGTAGAAAGTTAAAATTCAATATGAATAAACTTTGGATGCCAGCGCATCTTTTAGTGGTACTATTAATTATCTATTATCACACCCACCCATACGGCTACCATGCTCAAAATACAGTTTTCGCATTTTCCAGAAAAGCTGATATCTCGGTAACTATAAGTGATAGAAAGTTCGGATTAAGCATGCAGATTTTTATGATGCCCCAAATGCGAATTGTTTTTTTTCCATCTAGCCAGGCCCACCCTAACGCCCACAAAACCCGAAAAACCAAAAATGGAAAAATCTCGAGAACTAAAAGATATAGAAAGTTGAAAGAATACTTAAAAATACGTATTTTAGGATTGCCAATGCAACTTTCCACGAGTTTTTATCCAGCCACGCCCACTCTAACGCCCACAAACCGCAAAACACTGTGGCGTCTATAATAATATTATGAATCGACTATAGCGTTTCCTCTTGTTATTATTTGAATTAAACACTATTGATAAGAAATCCAATTGATTTTGGTTTTTCCTATTTGGTTTTTAGCACGAACCGATCTTATTAACTTTTCACGTCCAGACACATATTTAAGATCTTGAAATGGATTTGAATCTATTTTATATTTTTTCAACTTCACTTTTGTAACTCTTTTAACATCTTCTTTATCGTCCAAAAAAGAAGTATCACTTAATTTTCGCTTATCGTTTAACAACTTTGTTAAGTTGTTAAATTTGTAAGGACTTCATTTTTTGGTAATTTTTCTTCATATTTTATTATTGATTCTGAAGTATTCGGTTTTGCATCATCCCAATCTAATATTTGAGTTTCATTAATTCTGCTAGATATAGGGGTTGATATTTCAATATTTCAATATTTCGAAAGTTAAATGATTTATTACGTTTTTTGTTTTGGTAGTATTTATTTTTAATCATCTTTTAAAAGTTTCCAAAAAATTCCGGAAAGCAATGAACTAATTAGAATAGGTAGGAAACCACCCTTCTGAATAAGAACTTTTCTCTTGGAGCTTAGGCTACGCTTTGGACATGAGAGATATCGCAATGCATTTTTATACTTTTTAAGAGCATTTAGATGTAATTTTGTAACTTTATGATTGCCATGTAATGTGCTTAAAACAATCTCTACTAATGTTTTACCGAGGTCACTATCACTATTACTTATAATTGCCTTTCGAAGTTTATTGTCGGCCGTTTTGAGCACATAAAATAAATATTTGTTCGGTTTCGTCTGAAAAGCACACGGTATATTCGGAATTAAAAATATCCGTTCTAAATCTTAAAAGATCGTTGAATCCTTGAGTAAGATCAATAAGTAAATATCCGTGTGGTTGTTCCGTTACTTCCTTATATATTATAAATAACTCAGTTGGATTTTCAGGATAAATTTGTCTTGCTAAACATTGAAATTGTAGTTTATCACGAGGGTTTTTAAACATCACAATATATTTTGTCTTTAATGATATGTCTCGGGTATCCGATGACTTATGGAATATATTTTGAGTTACAATTATTACGGATAAATTCCTATGATATGATCCTTTTCTAAAGAGGTCACATACATTTTTATTAAAAGCCCCCAAAAAGAATGGGTTCATTAGTTTCGTTTTCAATTATATCAGGAACACCTTTATAGTACTCAACATTATTAAAGTTTGGCTTAGCACTCTCCTCTCCATAACACCAAATAATTCGATTTATTGAAGTATTTAGCAAATGATTTTTCTTGTTTATTAAGTTTTCCAAAAAAGTTGTGTTCCTAGCCCTGATGGTCCGCAAAATAACATTGTAAAGGGATGTATAAACTGCGTAAACATTTTATTTATTTTTATTTTTTATTATATTTGAAACAGATTTTTTATCTTATCCTTAAACTAAAAACCTATTAGGTTTATTTATGTTTTTCCTGATCGCGTTTTTTAGAGCAATTATTCTCGAAATGAGTATCAGATCCACAATAATTACAATAAATCAGTTGTTTGTATCCCCTTTTGCGCGGATCATTATCAAACAAACCCTTGAATGACTCCATTGTATAAGACAACTTGTAGGTTCAACTATTTATTTATTACTGAAGCTTAAACATGCGGTCTAGTATTACAATATACTTAGTGATTTGAGTTTTCCAATATTACAAATAGCTTAAACCAATTATTTAGGGAACACCGTAGAGGAAATTTTGTCTTACGAATTTTACAATTGGTGAAATATTGGGTAGCTGGGTTAAGCTTCTTCCGATATCTATATCGATTATGGTCGCTGACAAATACTTTAATAAACAATTTTTTTTAGTTTCACCACGACCTTATAATATTATACTTATTGAGTGGGGAGAGAATTTCTTCTAGGGCTGTATATGGTATATCTCCAGCGGACCATTCCAAACCATTTATATTTTGTTGATTTAAATGTTGCTGCTTAAGAGTTTCCTTATCCAATTCTTTTATGTTGAATGGCGGTTTGAAATGAAAGAAATTTGGTATAACCGTTCCTGCTGCCATGAATGCAAGCTCCTTGAGAAAAACTTGTTTGTTGTTTCCAAATAAATATTGAAACTCAACAATAACGCTTGAATTACGATCTACAGTGTTTATGATGGTTTGAAATTTTGAACTGGACTGAGGGTGTACATGCGAAGGCCTTTTCCTTTATATACCGGACAGATTAGAATAAACTTTTAGTTAAAATAAAGTGCCCTAACCTAATAGACATATGTGTACCGAAAAGAAATAAAACTTCACGAAAGAAACAGGACCATGAGGTCATTTTTGGATTCGAATACTATGTTGTACATAATTTAAAGTTAAAATGTGGTTTATCTACTTCTAAAAAATGTTTTGCCTATGATCTGGATGCAGCAAAGTAAAAGTTATTTTGTTGGATTTGATAAAGACGAATGGATGCAACTTCTCACATATAAGGAATATATTCAGTTGAAACTGGACCAGTATGTCTTCTTGATGCCTGACACAATTTTGGATAACCCCTGCATGTCATCTATGAAATGTAATTTTAGATTTAGGAAATCGGATAACCAGTATATTTTTGTAATAAATCAGTATGGTCACAAAATTGAGTTTGACTCTGGTTCCGGGGAACTTTACTAAGACTTGATATATTTTTTACAACCTTCTTATGTTGGAATTCAATATTATTATATTATTATTCAACAAGTGGCATATCTTTACTATAATCATATTATTCCTAAAAGTGTGTCATTACAAAAGTATTTCATTCAGTTAGCTGACTTAGAGGGTTCTTTCGGTAAAGATGTACAAATAGATTTAACACGATTATGTTTTGAAATTTCGAAAAAGATGCGTAACGAATTAAAAAGAGATGTACTTCTATATAAGCAGTCCATATTAACTAAGCAAATATCACTATCAAATAAAAAATAAAACAAAATAAAATAAATCAGCAACTTAAAATGAGTAAACAACAAGTTTTTGATGAAATTCACAAACCGGCATGCAAAAACTTTTTGCGTTGTAAATTTGTTCAGAAGGGGATAAATGATACATGGCAAATTGATTTAGTTGAAATGATACCCTTTAGGAAAGAAAATAGAGGGTATAGATATTTATTGACTGTTATTGACACATTCTCAAAGTATGCATATGCTGAAGCTGTGAAGCGATGAGAACTGTCTTTAAAGCGAGCAAAAGTAAACCAAAGAATATTCAGTCAGATCAAGGAAAAGAATTCTTTAATTCAACATTTAAAGCATTAATGAGCACATTTAATATAAATCATTATCACACTTTCACACATCTTAAGGCTTCTATATGCGAGCGTTTTAATCGAACATTAAAAAATCGCATGTGAAAAATGTTTAGTATGCAAGGAAATTATAAATGTATAAATGTAAATAAAATATCTTGCAAACCAGTACAATTATTCATATCACCGAACCATTAAAATGAACAACTGCTGATGTTTGCATTAAAAATGAGGAGTTCATTTTGAAAACGGTGTATAATTTCCCTAAAGTTTTCCAAAACATAAATTTTCTGTGGATGATTTTGTTCGAATAAGTAAATATAAGGGAGCGTTTATGAAGGGATATGAACACAATTGGACAACGGAGGTTTTTAAAGTTATAAAAGTTAAGTTTAAGTTTAAGTTTTCTTAAAATAAAATTTTAAAATTACAAAATAAATTTACATATTTACCGATATACTTTACAATAGGTTATTATCTTGATCACTATTTATAATATGTTCAATTTTATAATGAAGCTAATGTATTACAATTATCTGGTAAAATATATCTCTTATCATCATTATAATTAAGACTTATTATGTTCATAATTTCTGTATACAAAGTATGTGATCTACTACGAATTACACGCTGTGCTGTGTTTTTTTATATTTTATACATTCAATATAATCAGAATGATTTAGTTTTTTAATAACAGATTTTTTAACACCTTTAATTTTTTGAACAGATTCTGTTTTATTTTTATCCTTTGCAACTACACAAGAATAAGCCTTAGCTTTAAGACCAGCAAAAGAAGTCATAACATCTCCAACATGTTCATCCTTCATTTCTCCTGGTTCTCTATTATTGGCCTGAATTATTTGGTATTTATTTTCTAACTTATAATTTGAGGTATCAAAGCGATCGAGATTTGCTTTTACAGTCTTTAGGAGTCTGTATCCATATATATTATTTTCCTTTATGGACTTTTAATTAATAGAAAGTTGTAATAAAATTCATACATAAGCCAATTTGATAATTCTAAAACTGCTACTCCGATGTATTTTGGCTTATCATACATCATTTGTGATGGTGTCGATTCAATTGCTGCTAAATCGGTTCCAAATAACTCAACGCTATGGAAATAATTTCTAGCTATACGTTGCCTAAAGCCTGGAGAATTTTGTCTAGACTCATAATGTTTTACTAGAACTACTTTACGACGCTTTTCAACATTTTCCATAGTTATTCCGTATACGGCATTATTCATTAACTTATAAAAAAAGTCATTTCGTGCTAATTTTCTTTGATTAGTATTTAAATCAATATAGGGTTTTAACCAGCATGATTGTGTAAATGGCAAAATCCTATTAATTTTTCGCAAAACAAACCTGAAGCTGTTTTAAATTAATTATGTACCCACTTTTGTTAGTTAAGTCTGCTATCAGTTTTGCCTGCTTGCCTCCTTGGGGAACTTTATTTTCAGGACAAAAAGGCAAATAATTATGAGAGTCGTGTTGATTAGGAGGGTATCCCAGGTCAACTTCTAACATATATCCAACATCACCATCAGATAATATATTTTTATAGTCAAATAATGTGACTTCTTCCCTAGTTAAAAATGTAAACCCTGAAAGTGGTAAGGGCTGACTCATAGCCCATCCATATAAATTATTTGCGTCAATGTAACTTAAGAAATTATTTCGTTTGCTAGGATCAAAGTTATTTAAATACTTAATATTTGCTATGGAAATTCTTTGACTGCATTGTGTTAAGCCTCCTCTTACAGCTCTTTTTAAAAAGTGATACATATCACCATCACTTATTAATTCTAAGTGTACGTTGGTGAACTTTAACATTGCATCCCATGATATGGAGGGAGCAGTTACATAGTTTATGGGGTCTAACTTATAAATTCTACGACAAATATTTCGAAAGTTTTCAAAGACATCGGCTAAAATTAAAACGTCACTTTCTAAATAAAACTTTAAGTAATCCCTTATAGTATTACAATTAAATGTGTCCCAAACTTTCTGTGCAAAACTATAATCTTCAACACTACAATTTTCATCGCTAAGAGAATTATAAAAACTATCAATGCTAGGAAGCTGGGTTTCGTTAAACTTTTCAAAGCTATTCAAGTAATCATAAGGAAATACACCCTTCCTACGCATTTGTCTGAATTTTTCTCCTTTAAATTTTGTTGCGAGAATTTTAAAATCCCTATCTTCCATATAGCTTGATAATTTTTCCAAGCTAGAATTTAGAAACCGTACTGAATCTATATACCTAATTTTATATCTATTTAATGCATTTAGTTTTATAGTTTGTGTAAGAGCTATGTACAATTCTTTATTACAAGGAATGGGGTTTAAACCTCCTTCCAATTCAGTAATAAATAAATGTATATCATACTTAGATAAATTATGAAAAACTACAGGAAAAAATGGATCGCTTAATTTATATTTTGGCTTACAGTTCTTATGAATAGGACCTACGTATTTCCCAGAAAATTGGTCGAAGTGTTTGTCCAGGTCGCCATCGTTGATTACCTTTTCACAGGCACAGCAACTTCCTTCTTGGTCAAAGTCATCGATTGGATCTGTACTTGGACTTTTTGCTGTGGCCCAATATTTGTAAAATAAACTCAAAGTCCTTTCTTTGAGAGTTTTACAAAATTGCTTAATGCAATATTCACCTGTAGTTTTATAAAATTTAAATTATTTCAAATTTATTAACTTAATTTTTTTAATTTACCTTCATATGTCCATAACTCACTCAGAGTTGGATCATATTTGTGTGCAATGTAGAAGGATACCGCACACGCTGAATGTTTTTGCACCTTTGTTGTTGCCGAAGTAGCCGGATTATTTAAGCAGATCTCAAAGTTTTCAAGGACCGCCTCTATGTCTGCATATATAACTACTGAAGGTGATAGCTTCTTATGATATCCATTGAAAGAAGTGGTCGTATTAGGTTCAGGATAGTACGAAGCCACTTTTCCACATTCAAGCTTATTGTGGGTAGTGTTCATTTTTATTATATATACTATTTATATATATATATACTATTTGTAAAAATTGTTTATAATTTTTAAAACCGATGAAAATGATGAAGATAATCACAATAAAGCACCGAGACTTTTAATGTAGTTCTGAGGCCTTTGAGTAACTGATTCTGAGCAATTTGAGTGGTGTCATTTATATAGTCTCTATACTATGTTTACCTAATGTTACCAATAGGGAGTGTACACAGGTATGTTTTACTCCTAAAACCAATCGTAACAGTTGTGCAATTGAGTTGTGTCTATTAAAATTAATAAGTTCCTTAGCAGTTGTAAGGGAAGGTGTGAATGATCTACTCATTTTAAAATCTATTATTGGACTGCGAAAATATATCTGACAGAAAGGAACTTATATTCTCAAATAATTATAAATTCATTAAAACCTTTTCTATATCTTCCTTTTCCCATATCGTTACACTACTAACGATAGGCTGACTACACGGTCACCTTAAGTATCGATATAACTCCGATAACCGATGAACCTAAGTTAAGCTAAGATAAGATTGGTTTTGTGAAGCATGATTTCTAATGGATTCTGTCTTGGATAAGATGTAAAATAAAATACACATTTTGAGTATAACCTACAAAAACTTATTATGAGGGATCCGTATTTATTGCTCCGGCACTCTTGGAACATTTTCATAAATGAGTCATAGGGCATATCAGTATTTGCACGATGACGATATTATCTTGCTTAAACAATATAATCATATTCGCAGTATCACGTATAAGAAGTTTTGGAAAATGAGAATATGTTTGACATAAGTAAAATTAATCTATATTTTTATGACGCCCAATGCAGAATTATGAATGAACGGATGTTTTCACAAGCAACATCATCAAAAATCATAAGAGATTTTTCTTATCTTCTCATCATTTTTTGAGAATTTAAAATACCCATACCATTTATTTCTTTAAATACTCATACTTTGGTTAATATAAACTCTCTCTGCTCTTATTGTATTGGGTAATAAAGAAGTATGTCGTCGAACTGAACTTCTTAATGAGTGATCTTCATCCTCAATATTTCTAACACAAATTTCTTGTTTTTGACGTATTAAACCCATACTCACATGTGTAATGTTGTCATTCTTAGATAAATGCTCTTTAATTAAACATTATATAAAATGGTAAAAGTTTTTATAACTATTGCAGTCAGAGTTCAATCTTGAAACGTGGTGTAGAAATGTAGTGGTATTATCAATTAATTAACAGACTTCCATTTGAAGCACATATTCGTGTTTAAAATTTTGTGGACCTGGAACAGCTAAAACAAAGGTTGGAGCGCGTAAAGTACATGATATTGCACATAAGGCTGGCGCAGTATAAATAAATAAAGTATATGAACGGTTTGGTTCAAAAGATAGTAGTATTGCAGAGAAAACCAGCTTCGGAATGGCCCTTGCTCTTGATCTTCAGGACTACATGTTATACTTCCCGGAACGGTACTATACTTTTCATGATTGAATTCATATTAAAAATATAAAGGATAATATCATTTGCATAATTAAAAAGAATGATTATAACCTCTGTTTAGAATTAAATGAAGTTTAAAATAATGAAAATTTATTCAGTTTTAATATTATTAATATATGTAATTACTTTGTCAAATAATAATTCAATCAAACTCAAAGACTTTGTTATAAATATTTAAATGATATAACATTTGTCACACTACCAGACGAGTATTTGAGAAAACTGCAACAAAGAAACGTAAACTTTTAGAACAATCGACAAAAAGTAGAAATTCATTAAAAATACAATTTGAGGAATTGAAACAAATAAATATGAGAACTTATCATATTTGGAAGAAACTTTTAGACCTATCATAGAACCTTTACATGAATTACTAGCTAAGAATAAAAAAATTAAATAAAATTAAGAATGTTTAATAACCTAAGCTCAAGAAAGAGGAAATAAAAGTGAAACATTCCATTCGCAATAGCCCCATATAGATGAATCCGATTTCTGACAACAGTTTTATATAGATGAATCCTAAAGTGGACAACATTCTGATACACATGATTTGTATTACAGTGTATATGAAGAAACCGGTGCGAAGTTCAATCTGAATACTAACCAGTCAAAGCAAGAAAATATTTTAGACAATAGTTATAGGCCAAGAGAAGAAAATAATATTTTAATATTGGAGAAAACATGTGATAGAATTAGCAAGTGGAAACTTATGTATCACCTGGTCTATACTATTAATTTGTTTTATATATTTTAATTGAATCCAGTGCTCACAAAAGAAATAAGAACCAGATCCTAAAATATCGAAATCGTACTAAGAAATATTTTTCAATTATTAAACCAAAAATGTGATAGAATTAGCAAGTGGAAACTTATGTATCACCCGGTCTATACTATTAATTTGTTTTATATATTTTAATTGAATCCAGTGCTCACAAAAGAAATAAGAACCAGATCCTCAAATATCGAAATCGTACTAAGAAATATTTTTCAATTATTAAACCATAAGCATCATCTTCAGTAAATGAAGAATATACTGGTTCTTAAATGAAATTCTTTTAATAATAGAAGAGCTGCGAAATAAAAAATAAAATTTTAATAAAATATAAAACATTTTCTCATTTTGATAAATAGTAAAATGTATATTGACAAGATTGGTAATTTTTCAAATCAGCCATTTTTCCTCACTTTTGAAAAAAAAATTTAAAATCCATACAGGTATATATCTAGACACTATTGGCTACATAAATGTTCAGAAAAATAGGAATAAAAACTCTTCAGAAAATGTATGTAGACGATAAATATATATAACTATAACTAAATCATTTCAAACACCAAATACAAAAGTATCAGAGCTGGAAAGTAAAGTAATCAAAATTATATCTCAAATGGAGTATATAAATAATTAATTAAGAGAGCTTTATGATAACTTTAAAAATTTTAACAAATTTATAAACCAAAATTTAAACAAGAAGAAAGCTACAGTCGAGTACCGCGACTAATGTTCCGATTTGAAAAATCTTTGGTTAATCGACAGATATTGACAAAAGTACGTTATACAAGGTCAAACGAAACATACATATAATATTATGGACGCCACGCCGCGATTTGTGAACGTTAGGGTAGGCGTGGCCGGATGAAAACTTGTCTCGAGTTGCAGTGGCATCTCTAAAAAACGTATTTTTAAGCACAACATTTTAGTATTTCGAGCTTGGATGGCCGTGGTGTGGCCACCACAAAATGCGCTGGCATTTTTTTAGTTTTACGTGATTTTTGTGCGTTAGAGTGGGCGTGAAAGATGCTGAAATAAACTTGCGCTGCGTAGGAAAAATCTGTCCTAAAATCTCAACTATGTATCTTTTATAGTTCCTGAGATCTCAGCGTTCATACGGACGGACAGACTAATCAAGAATATATATACTTTTTAGGGTCAGAGACGCTTCTTTCAACCTCTTACATAATTTTCAACGAACCTAGTATACCCTTTTTCTTTACGAGTAACGGGTATGAAACACTCCACCAATCATTCGTTCTGATCAGATACAAATCTATGGAGCAATACTTAGAAAAATGATTTTGCGATTTTAAAATTCCCTACCTGTCATGAAAATGATATTGTAACAAAATTGTGTACTGATGCTAAAATAAGTAAACTAATAAAAAATTTATCTAATGCAATTTCTAGGCAACCGCAGAAAAAATAAATCTTAAGATTAAGACCAGAGAACGGCAAGGGTAGACCCAGACAATGAGTGCACTCAAATCATTTGTGCCTTTTCGGCACTCAGAGTGTGATCGGCACCCTAATATAAGAGTGGGTGTCTTGCACAGCTCATTTCGAATGTGCACTTGCGCACCCAGTACTCTCTTGCACAGACACCCAACACACTCATAGCAAATGAAGGGAGTGTCTGAAACACCCATGTTTTTGGGATGAGTGAGTTGGGTGTCTTCAAATGATTCAAGTGTTTCGGGTGTCTTCAACTGATCTGAGTGTTTCGGGTGTCTTCAGCTGTATTACATGAGCAGGTCATTGAGGGTTGACCGGATAATTTTACATGAAAGGAAGGAAGGAAATCCCAATAATTTAACATAAAAATACCCCCTTAACAAAGTCAAAATAATTTGTTTTCCGTTTGGATTAATTTAAATCTTAGGAAAGTATATTTGTAATAATAAAAATTATTGCCGTCTTCAGTAACTAATATTAAGAGTTTATAATCATTAGAATGACAAAGTCGTAAAAAACCCCAAAAAAAACTTACATTGCATCAATGTTTTAGGATTTTCCGTGTCTTCATCAAGACATCTACGTGTAAACTTATTAACGTTTTTTGCAGATGCATATAAGAATACAGATCACAAGTCAATCGCACTGCGAATAGCAGATAGATGACCTGACACGGAAAATCCTTAAATATTTGCCCGTTTTTAAGGGACCATTATTTGCGATTATTGCGACACCCGAATCACTCATCCCGAAACATGGGTGTTTCAGACACTCCCTTCATTTGCTATGAGTGTTTTGAGTGTCTGTGGCCACCGCGGCCCCCTCGCCATACCCATGGGCAAGACCGCTTGAGCAACCCATTCCAGCAATATAGGAACAACAGGCAGGTCCCCAGCGACTCTGAATCCGAGACCGAAGGGCCGGCAAGAACTTCTACACCGAAAAGTGTAAGCGTCGGCACTCCCTCAGCCAGAAACATGGCATTTAACCCAGATCAAATAAAGGCGGTAGTAGAGGCTGCCGTCAACCATGCCCTACAGGAAGCGGCAATTGACAGCCAGCGCAGGGAGAATGAATTGCGCCAGACTATCCAGACTATGTGATACAGGTCGCACCCGCCCCAACAGTAGCTCCTCAGATTAAAGTTTATACACCCATAGACATTAATAACACCGTCATTTGTAATGAGCCACTAGACGCCGTCAAATGCCTGCCCGAATTTTCGGGTGCCCAGGAAACATACATCTCCTGGCGGCAGGCGGCAGTAGGCGCATACTATATTTTTAAGAATTTCGTAGGAAGTTCACGCCATTATCAGGCAGTTATTATAATTAGGAGCCAAATAAGGGGCCCGGCCGATGCAGTGCTATCCTCATTTGGCACAGTGCTTAATTTCGACGCGATTATAAATCGACTCGACTTTACTTATAGTGACAAGCGGACAATGCATGTCATAGAGCAGGAGATGGGCACCCTCAGACAGGGGAATCTCTCGCTTCTACAATATTATGACGAGGTTGAAAGGAAGCTCACCCTCCTTACCAACAAGGCGACCATGTCATACGAAAAATTCCGGGATGATGCCCTTCGCGTATTAATCTCTGGATTAAAACGCAACCTCACTGACGTCCTCTTCGCGGCGAAGCCCAAGGACATGCCATCAGCACTTGCCTTGGCTCAAGAGGTGGAGGCGAACCATGATAGGTATACCTTTGCATCATCATTTGCAAGAAGCCAGGAAGATAGGGAGAAAAAACAATTTCCTAAGGCGCAAGAGCGTCAGCAAGCCGCCCCTCAGGCTAATTCCCAATATAGTGGCCGTAAAAACCCCAGTTTACTAAGCAACACAAGGCACTAGTGCACCCTGCTCCACGCAGCGATAGGCACCAGGGACACACTCCAGAACCAATGGAAGTGGATCCATCATTGTCTAAGATGCTTAAACCATTACAAGCCCCGGCATACCAGAACAGGAGGCCGGCGGCGTCCGATAGAACCAAAAAAAAGGCAAAGAAATCGATAACGACGCTATCAACGAGTACGACTCGGATGCCATAAATTTTTTAGGGGAAGATCCCTGCTACCCGTCATCAGACGAAGAGTAGCGGGGATTGACATGAAATTTCTAGTTGATACGGGTGCGGCCAAAAATTTCATCCGACCATACGAAGGATTGAAAGGCGTCCGCCCAGTAGAATCTCCATTGAAGGTTCATTCGATCTATGGAGTCACCAACATCACGAAGAAATGTTTCGTGTCAATTTTCAACTTGAAGGCCACATTCTTCATTTTACCGGATTTGTCCTCTTTTGATGGAATCATCGGCCTTGACCTTTTAAAACAGGCAGGGGTGTCACTTTGTCTGGCCTCCGGTCAGCTCAAATGGGGCATGGAAGTAGAGAGCATCGACTTTCATACATGTCCTGATGTAAATTTTACTGAGGTGGACTGCTCTGATGCACCATTTTTGGCCAGAAAAGCATTTTTAAAAATGCTCAGCGACAGGAAAAAAACCTTCGCAGACCCCAACGAGGCCTTGTCCTTCAATACGTCGGTGGTTGCCACCATCAGAACCATTGATGAGACTCCCATTTATGCCAAACTTTACCCATATCCAATGGGGGCAGCTGATTTTGTGAATTTGGCGAAATCCAAGATCTGCTAAAAAATGGCATCATCCAAAAAGTCGAAATCCCCCTACAATAACCCAATATGGGTTGTAGACAAAAAGGGCACCGACGAAACTGGCAGGTGGAAAATGCGTTTGGTATTGGATTTTCGCAAACTAAACGAGCCGAACATCTCGATGATATTAGGAAACTTAGGCAAGGCCAAGTACTTCACAACCCTGGACTTGAAGTCCGGTTATCATCAGATCACGCTGGCAGAATGCGACCGTGAAATCGCAGAATGCCATTTGGATTAAAAAATGCAGCCAGCATTTTCCAAAGAACAATTGACGACATACTGCTAGAGCAGATTGGCAAATTTTGTTATGTCTTAAGAGCCTACACGATGCAAATATGAGGGTATCAACAGAAAAGTCAAAATTTTTCAAGAAAAGCGTTAGCTTCTTAGGGTTTATAGTCACCAATAACGGGGCTACCACAGACCCAGAAAAAATAAAAGCCATTCAGGAATTCCCAGAGCCTACAAACATATTCGAGGTCAGATCATTCCTAGGCTTGGCCAGCTATTATAGATGCTTCATAAAAGATTTTGCATCCATAGCTCGGCCCATCACAGATCTTTTGAAAGGGGAACTTGGAAGTGTCAGTCGACACAGATCCAGGAACATCCAGGTGCAGTTCAACGAGCCCCAACGGCTGGCTTTCCAAAAACTGCGTAACATTCTGGCTTCTGAGGATGTCATCCTCAGATACCTTGACTACCAGAAGGCATTTGATCTAACGACAGATGCCTCAAGAAGGGAGACCCATAACAATGATCTCTAGGACCTTAAAGGACAGGGAAGTTAATTACGCTACCAATGAAAGGGAGCTATTAGCTATAGTTTGGGCATTGGCCAAATTACGCCACTATTTATATGCAGTAAAAGATATAAATATCTTTACTGACCACCAACCGTTGACCTTCGCAGTATCGGAATCCAATCCGAATGCGAAAATCAAGAGGTGGAAAGCCCGCATCGACGAGTCCGGCGCTAAAATTTTTTACAAGCCCGGCAAAGATAACCTTGTTGCGGATGCCCTCTCAAGACAGCAACTTAACGTTGTGGAAGAGGAAGAGGCTTTTTCTAGCGCGGCCACAATTCACAGTGAGCTGTCGCTAACCTACACCATTGAAACCACGGACAAGCCTTTGAATTGCTTCCAGAACCAGATAACTCTGGAGGAGGGACGATTTCCGTTAAAACGCAGCTTCGTCCTCTTTGGAAACAAGAGACGGCATGTGATTAACTTTTCCTGCAAAGAGTCATTACTCGATGAACTCGCAGATGTAATCGTTCCTAAAGGCGTAAACGCCATTCATTGTGACTTGCACACGCTGGCAATGATACAGGACGAATTGGTTCGGCAGTTTCCAGCCACCAAATTTTGGCATTGCAAAAACCGCGTAACGGATATTTTTGCAGTTCCTGAGAGACGGGAAATCCTCACCGTCGAACACAACAGGGCCCACAGATCGGCCCAGGAAAATGTTAAGCAGATACTCTCCGAGTACTACTTTCCAAAGATGGCCAAGCTAGCCACCGAAATTGTAGCTAACTGCAAAACATGTGCGAAAGCCAAGTACGATAGGCACCCAAAGAAGCATGAGCTAGGCGAGACTCCGATCCCCTCTCATGTGGGAGAACTGCTACACATCGACATCTTTTCCACAGACAAGAAATACTTCCTCACTTGCATAGACAAGTTTTCGAAGTTTGCAGTTGTACAACATGTCCATTCTAGGACAATCGAGGATCTTAAACCGGCCATTCTCCAAATCATGAACTTTTTCCCTAGGGCTAGAGTAGTCTATTGCGATAATGAACCTTCGTTAAACTCACACACTATCTCAGCCATGCTTAACAACCATTTTGGTGTTAGCATTGCAAATGCCCCACCACTTCATAGCGTCTCAAACGGGCAGGTAGAGCGCTTTCACAGCACCCTCTTGGAGCTTGCTCGTTGCCTGAAAATCGACAAGGGGATAACCGATACTATGGAAATTATTTTATTGGCAACCGCCAAATATAATAAATCAATTCACTCTGTCGTTGACAAACGGCCAGTCGATATCGTGCAAAAGCACCCAGACGACCCACAGACGGAAGTCCAAAATAAGATCGTTAGGGCACAAAATTCGCTCAGGGCCAGGGAAAATGCCTCCCGACAATGTAGAACATTCGAAGTCGGCGAAAAAGTTTTGGTCAAGTCAAACCGAAGGCTTGGCAATAAACTCACACCACTGTGTGAGGAGAAAGCTGTTGAAGCAGACCTGGGGACCACGGTCCTCATTAAGGGGAGGGTGGTCCAAAAGGACAACATTAAATAATAATTCATTTTTTCACCCCTAGCCACTTGGCATAAGTTTTTTTCCATATTTTTTCACCCCTAGCCACTTGGCATACGTTTTTTTTCCATATTTTCTCACCCCTATCCACTTGGTATTAATTTTTGTTATAGTTGTGCTTTTTACTCGTTACTCGAAGAGTAAAAGGGTATACTAGATTCGTTGAAAAGTATGTAACAGATAGAAGGAAGCGTTTGCGACCCTATAAATTATATATATTCTTGATCAGGATCAATAGCGAAGTCGATTGAGCCATGTCCGTCTGTCCGTCCGTCCGTCCGTCCGTCCGTCCGTCCGTCCGTCCGTCCGTATGAACGCTGAGATCTCAGGGACTATAGCAGATAGAAGGTTAAGATTAAGCATGAAGATTCTTGAGGTCCCGGGACAGCGCAAGTTTATTACAGCATCCTGCCACGCCCACTCTAACGCCCACAAATCGCAAAAAAACCAAAATTGCTGAAATCTCAGGAACTATTGGAGTTAGAATATTGAAATTCAAAAAGTATAATCTTTAGATGCCAGCGTATCTTATAGTGGTACTATTATCCGGCCACACCCACCCATACGCCCACAAGGCTCAAAAGACGGTTTTCGGATTTTCTAGAAAAGCTGATATCTCGGTAACTATAAGAGATAGAAAGTCCGGACTTAGCCTGTACTCCTAATGCGAATTGTTTTTTTCGATCATGCCACGTCCACTCTAACGCCCACAAAACCCGAAAAACCAAAAATGCAAAAATCTCGCAAACTATAAGAGCTACAGAATTTTGCTTAGGAACACGTATTTAAGAGATGCCTCTGCAACTTGTCACGAAGTTGCATCCGGCCACGCCCACTCTAACACCCACAAACCGCGGAAGATTGTGGCGTCTATAATATTATTACGAATGCCTTCGTTTGCCCTTGTGTAACTTATGTCTGTTAATATCTATCGATTTACCAAAGATTTTTCAAATCGGAACATTATTTCGCTATTTATAAAGAAATTTAAAGAAAGTTATAAGGCCGCACATGGGCAGTGACGTCACTATAAGCATACTCAACATACTTCCTCTGACAATAGGTGGCGCATTGTGAATTTCCACAAGCAAAATAATATTTTAAAATTTTGTAAAACAGTAACGGGTATCTTATAGTCGCGGCACTCGACTATAGCGTTTCCTCTTGTTTCTTTATGCTTTGGTGGAGGTCTACAATATTTTAAACAAACACTACAATACATCCAATATTACAGGTTCGCATTCGTATCCCTGATAGTCCTGCTTACCGTAACATCGGGGCACGTTTCGGACTACTCGCAGGCCAAATATATTCCCATCATTGATGGTAGAATTTTAGTTTGGGAAGAATTCGCGTTCGTGACACACTCGGCGAATCTCTCAGAATATAGGCGCGTGGTGGAAGAAACGGATGGCATGACCAGCATGTTTCCCCAGTCACACATGCAGAAACTTTTGAGTGTCGATGTCGCTCATCTGCGTGACCTGCTCGACTCGTTGAGCATCCACCACAGAGTAGCTAGGAGTTTGGATTTCCTAGGAGCTGTGTTAAAGGTAGTGGCAGGAACGCCAGATGCAGAGGATTTCGAAAAAATTAAACTTAATGAATTTCAGTTAATAAATGCAAATAATAGGCAGATAAATATCAATAGTAAAGTACAAGACCTAATTGATAGTATTACTACCACCGTCAGCCAACTTCTGAGGTCAGCCAAGGGAACCCAAGTTGACGAGGGGCATCTTTATGAGATGTTATTATCCCGGAATAGAATGATTAGTATGGAGCTGCAAAACTTATTACTAGCGATAGCTCTAGCTAAGGCCAACATTGTGAGCCCTACTATACTAGATCATGCAGACCTAGAAGATATATGGATAGAAGAGCCCACAAATACCCCCATCAAAGACTTATTGTCCGTTGCTTCCTTTAAAATATTACAGTCCGCTAACCTTTTGTATTTTGTCATTAAATTTCCAATAATCAAATCGTCGTGTATTAAAATCACTGTTTTTCCCGTGTCCCATCATGACACGATGCTCAGGCTGGAGGACAAAATAATAGCTGATTGCAATGGGGCGTCCGGCACGTGTGAGTGTGGAAAATGGCACTTACATCCATGTACGAGACACGCATCTCTTTACCTTTACTGAGAGTGCCATGGTTAATGAAACCCGATATGTCAACAATGACAGGGCCCAGAAGAGGGTCCCAGGAGTAGCCAGCTCGCCCTCCCTGAATATTACTATGGAGCACAACATCCTCAGTCTTCCATACCTTCACCGCTTGAGTGAACGTAATCTGGAACACATCAAGAGAGTCGGGGAGAATATCAACGACTATCATTTACATCAGATAGTACTGGTGGCAGGAGCAATATGCTGCGCGTTGATCTGCGTCGGTTTCACCTATCGGCGAGTCATCCAGGCCCAGATAGCAGATATGATCGCCCAAATAGGGTCGGCCGAGGGCTACCTTAATCTTGAGGGGGGAGTAGTTAACTAAGTTAACCGGGCGACGGCAATGACCGATCGTCCGACTTGGCTACATTTCCTGGTAGTATTAATGCAATCTCAGTGAATAAAGAACCATATATTTCGGTGTCCAAAACCATAAAAACTTCAAATGGAAAAAAATTTGAAATTCGATTTCTTGACACATTCAGATTTATGTCATCAAATTTAGATACCCTTACTTAACTGATAACCAATTAAATACAATAAAAAGATTCTTTTAAAGATGATTATGAACACGCGCATAATGCCTGATCACAATTTTCCTGTGCCACTTTTAAAGATTATCTAGAATTATATTTAAAAAATGATGTTTTCCTATTGACTGATACAAATTTATTCACTTCAGTTTTTTACTACACCAGGTTGTGTAGGGTTGGGCAGCCATGTTAAAAACCACAAATATTCAACTAGAGTTATTAGTAGATATTGTTATGTATAGATTTATTCATAGTTAGAATAGTTTTTTAAATTAATGAACAATTCAGTCTATGGGAAAACTATGGAAAATCCTGCAAAACGTATAGAGGTTAAATTGGTTAATACATGGGAGTCGGACTTATAAAAGTGAAAAAGGTATGATTTTCATTACCAATACATGAAATGATGATGATTATTCAGATAGATGAATCGATTTATATAAATTTAAAAAAGTTAAAAAAAGAGTTTAGGATATTTTAAAGATGAGTTGAATGGAAAACCAATGAGTGAATTTATAGGTCTTTGCTCCAAAGTTTATAGTTACAAACAAGAGGAAACGCTATAGTCGAGTGCCGCGAATATAAGATACCCGTTACTGTTTTACAAAATTTTAAAATATTATTTTGCTTGTTGAAATTCACAATGCGCCACCTATTGTCAGAGGAAGTATGTTGAGTATGCTTATAGTGACGTCACTGCCCATGTGCGGCCTTATAACTTTCTTTAAATTTCTTTATAAATAGCGAAATAATGTTCCGATTTGAAAAATCTTTGGTAAATCGATAGATATTAACAAAAATAAGTTACACAAGGGCAAACGAAGGCATTCGTAATAATATTATAGACGCCACAATCTTCCGCGGTTTGTGGGTGTTAGAGTGGGCGTGGCCGGATGCAACTTCGTGACAAGTTGCAGAGGCATCTCTTAAATACTCTCCTAAGCAAAATTCTGTAGCTCTTATAGTTTGCGAGATTTTTGCATTTTTGGTTTTTCGGGTTTTGTGGGCGTTAGAGTGGACGTGGCATGAAAAAAACAATTCGCATTAGGAGCATCATAAAAACGTACAGGCTAAATCCGGACTTTCTATCTTTTATAGTTACCGAGATATCAGCTATTCTAGAAAATGCGAAAACCGTCTTTTGAGCTTGGAGGACGTATGGGTGGGTGCGGCAGGATAATAGTACCACTATAAGATGCGCTAGCATCTAAAGATTGTGAATTCTGAATTTCCACTTTCTAACTGCAATAGTTCCTGAGATTTCAGCAATTTTTTTTTTCGTTTGTGGGCGGTAGAGTGGGCGTGGCAGGATGCTGTAATAAACTTGCGCTGTCCCGGGACCTCAAGAATCTTCATGCTTAATCTCAACTTTGTATCTGCTATAGTTCCTGAGATCTCAGCGTTTATACAGACGGACGGACGGACGGACGGACAGACGGACATGGCTCAATCGACTTCGCTATTGGTCCTGATCAAGAATATATATACTTTATAGGGTCGCAAAAGCTTCTTTCTATCTGTTACATACTTTTCAACGAATCTAGTATACCCTTTTACTCTACGAGTAACGGGTATAAATGGATGAAAATGAAAGCTCTCATAATAAAGCAAAAGGTGTGAAATTTAATTATGGATCATTATAAAAATGTATTACTCACTGGAACTCCACTATATGGTAGTAGGACAATGTTTATATCACGGGCACACAAAAAATCAAAAAATAGGGTATATAATAATGTTCTTTATGCTAATGATAGTAAAAGATAGCGTAAACATAATGAAACATAGTGTACAATATTAAATCACGACGATCATAATACTACAACCAAAATAACAAAGAAGGAAGGAAGGAAGGACTGAAGGGCATTCCCTCGCCATCATCAAAATAATAACAACTATATTTTAAGTGAAAATTTATTTTGAAAGATAAATTATATAATACATCATGGAAGATCTAGAAGATTTGATGAATCTTTTTAATAAATTAGTAATGACCGATATGCACAAGTAAAATGGCGAATCAAGAATTAGAATAGTAAGCTTTTCTGACCAAAGAATTAATAAAACAGATTGTTTCTACAGATTTAAATTCTTTAAAAAATGAAATAGAAACACTAACAACAGAACATCAAAGGAATGTCAACAAAGTAGGAGATTTTAAAATTGAAGAAGTTGACAACTCGATAAAATGTGAAGAATCCTATAATGACATATGGTCGTAATAAGCCAATCACTTCAGAAATTAATGATAGACATAGACAGAAAGCACTAAGAGTTTTCGTAACTGGCCTTATCGACCCAATATCATCGACTCTGTATTCCGTGAACCCAGCAGACTTGCCTAATTCTATGTCGTTCGTACAGGAGATGGAAAGTAATAATAAAATTTCGTTGGAATGAGTTAGAGAAATTATAACTCAAATTATAGTGATGGACCAGAACAAAATAATAATTATTTTAATCAAAAGTCAACTAATAACTATAATTCAAATTATTTCAGATAGAATCAAAGATCTCAACAAATAGTTAAAAATAACTAATGGAATAAGAGTCATAATAATAAATATCGGTGGGGACAAAATAATAATTGGAAGTCCAAAAACAATCAGGTACAGTCGACTCCTGAACCCATGGAGATAGGTGAACCAATCCAGTATCAAAATCGTCCTAATAATAATTTTAATAGGGGTAATAATAACAGACAAAATTATAATAATTCTTATCCAAGAATCAAAACCTATCGCAAAAAACAATCAAAAGAATCCTGAGCAAGCCGACGTAGAGTTATCCGTCAACAAAAAACAAAATTGTTTGGGATCTAAATATCCTGAACAATTAATTAATTAATTATTATAAAACATAACACTTAAAATCTCTAACAAACTCAACCTCGATTGCAATGATCTTGTCTCGTGCTTCCAAAAGGAAAGCAGCTCTATAATGCAATAATCAAAGCTAAGAACAAGCTCGACTATGTTTCTTCTGGCACACCAACATACTGGCCGGAAGACCCAAAGAAACTTCTCGACTTAATAGACTTTGCGATTACCAAAAACATTCCTAAAAATCTGATTAGCGCCGAATGCCTTTCGGATCTTTCACCTGATCACTCGCCTGTCCCTTTTACTCTACTCCGACACCCAGGAACATGGGATCAATCATTAAAACTGACCTCACATAAAACCAATTGGGTTAAGTACAGGAAGTATATTAGCTCACACATTGGGCTAAGTCCTTACCTCAGCGACGAAGGCAACGTAGACAGTTTTGTTACTCTGAGCTCACCGAAAGAAACCGTGATGCCTATTAGAAAATCCACAGGCGGCTACGCGCGCAGCGATGCAGACAGAGCCAGCACGTTTGCCAAACACCTTAAAAATGTATTCCAACCAAATCCTGCCACTAATGCGTTTACTTTGACGACTCTATCATAGAGAGCCAATTGAGATTCGCCCAAGCAAAATCGTTTACATCATAAAAAGGCAACTGAATCCATAAAAATCCCCGGTCTGCGACCTAGTAGTTTGTTTTCGCTGGTTCTGGCACAGATTTATCGGCTATTAAGCTGTCACATTAGTGATAAAAACATGGTTTCCCCCACCCCGAAACTCCTGTGATAAGGATTCCCCCTCACGCTTTTAGTCAGTATGGATTCTGGCACAGAAATCATAATTCCGACCCGCCCTATCCGTGAATATTGAATAATGTATTCCTGGAATATTGAAATGTATTCCTGACCCTAATTAGGAGGATTGGGAACGTCTTAACGTCTTAACGACTTTTCTCAAAACACACTGTCAATTTCTATATATGTAAGCCTCTGTCTACGTGTGTGCGTGTGTATGGTTGAGTGGGAACCCCAGATGTGTGTGAAGAGGGTCGGAAACTTATCACAATATGGAGAACCGATATACGTTCATGGACGCACCATAATATATTGTCAAGTGCATAGTCAAGTATAAGTCAATGTCTCACGTTGTTTATTCAAATTTCAGATTTTTTAGATTTCAATACTTTAAAACAAAGGGACACAGACTAAATACTTTGCATTGCAGTCATCGTTTCTTAACGCTCGCATATTTCACCGTAATAAAAATGTCAATACATATGCATACAGTTATTGGGTAAACATAAACCAACTTAATTAACTGAAGGATGAAAGGGCTACAAGGAGTGTAACGTTGCAGTAATTGTTTTCTGAGAACATGTTTCTAAGACATTTCTATTCATATTTCAAAGTGTTTGGGATATCTGACTTTCAATATAGTTGAAAAACTGAATTGGATTGTTGGGAGGTCTAGGAGTATAACATATCTGTATGCCCTTTAAGTATAAAAAGGAGAGCAGTCAAATTGTTCAGCATCAGTTCGTCAGGTGCACGAGCGTAATATCTGTGGAATTCGTCGACTCAATTCAGGCTTTGGAATTGTTGACTGGCATTGAAATCGGTGACCAAGACTCCGATGTGGTGGTCATCGAAGATTTGGAGCCAAACTATGTAGTGGCTCTAGACGAGGAAGATACCATAAACAGGAATCTGAGGGAAGTATTTGCACCCTACTCGTCATCTACTGAAACGATTCCACAAAAGTTGGAATCACTCAAATGGGAAGATTTCCCATTTAGAGAAGAAACGATGGATGTACGTGGAAATGAGTTTTTGTATGAGCACTTTCAATGTGTTCAAAGGATTGATATAGACGACCCGGAAGAAATTGTTTTTCCTGAAGATGACTACCTCTTTGACGACATAAAAGTGGATGATTTAGAAAATAAATATCTAGATTTAATGAAAGATGAAGACGATGAGTTTTTATTAAATGTTGCCAATAGCTTAGATATTTAAAATAAAAAATTGTATAAAAAAATTAAATAAAATAAAAATATTTAAAATTCAAATGTAAAAAAATCTTTTATTTTTACACGCCCCATATTAACTGAAATAAATAAAACAAATATTTACTTTATCAACAAATGTGTTTATTTATTAATTTCTTTATTTCAGTGATCTTGTTTTCATTATATAATGAAATTAATATATAATTATCTGAAACAAAGTTATATAATCTGAAATACTTTTTTTGTATTTTTTATTTTCTTCTCATTCTATTTTCTAGATTATAATATATATTCATAATGTTTCTGCCTCCCTTTCGTACTCAAAATTTTTATGACATCCACAAGTGTCGATTCCTTCCGTAACTGAGTCCTTACTCCAGATACATGTTTTTCGGTGTACACCATGGATAGAAGTTATCATTTCAACTTCTTCACACTCAAGTAGTTTTGTATTTATAAAGAGAAGTCGCAGATAGTGAGATTTTAGTAGAACTCCATTAAACTGATTGAGAAACAATTTAATTTGATCCGAATACATAATGTACATCCAAGACTTTAAGTTTAAAAAAAGAAATTATGCTCTTTACTACCTGCTTACCGAATTTATTCTAAAAAATTTCTAGTTTTCTTAATCTTTTCTACCCTGACTTGTAGATATCTTAAATCCTTTTTTTTTTTTTTGATATAACAATACATTTATTAAACGTCTACAACGTACTACAAAGAACAAATAACATAAATACATAACAGGAAGGAAATTAACTAATTTTTATAACTAGATAACTAGAGATCAATGCTAAATGCTAATGCTAAATTACTGGTTTAGGACTACTGGCGTCCTCTTGTCCAGAGATCGGCTGGATGCCTTCGCTTTAGACGTCTTCTAATAGTAGCGTAAACCAGCGAGGAGGCTATGTGGTTTGTGTGAGCTGTGAGACGATCGTTGTACCGACTCGAGTGCCTGTTTATCTGTTCCCTAATAGAGGGAATGTGGAGGTCATCTTCTAGAGCTTTGTTTCTGCAATCATGCGCAACGCCCGGTTTTGAACCCTTTGAATTTTCATAACGTTAGAATCCGAAGCCAAGCCCCATAGTTGGATGCAGTACATCATCGAGGGCACCACAATTGATTTGTAAAGCAGCACTTTGTTAGCTAGGCTTAGCTTGCTCGTTGGCTTAAGCAACCAGTAGAGTTTCCTAAGCTTGGAACGACAAGTAGCAGCTATTTTCAAAGTATGCTGCCTCCACGTGAGGCGCTTATCCAAAATGAGGCCCAAGTACTGCGCCTGTGATGATTGCGGAATGATGTCGTCGTGAAGCTTAACCTCCGGAAGGGACTGCACTCTCCAAGCGAAACAGCAGTGTTGTGATTTCCTTCCATTAATCGCTGTGTTCCACCTGTTGGTCCACTTGCCGTATGTGTCCAGAAATTCCTGGGTGATTCTTGATGCCTCGATACGGCAAGAGGAGTTGACTAGGAACGCCGTGTCATCGGCGTAGGTGGCCAGAGGTGTGTTTGGTTCATTCGGACAAGGCATGTCACACAACTTTAAGTTTTAAAAAAAGAAATGATGCTCTTTACCACCTGCTTACCGAATTTATTCTACAAAATTTCTAGTTTTCTTCATCTGTTCTACCCTGACTTGTAGATATCTTAAATCCTGCAAATGAAAAGTCATTAAATTTAATTTATTCCAAGGCCATTTTTAAACTCGGTTTCTATTGGTTACTTTTTCTCAAACAATCTTTATCTTGAAAAAAACTATTTCTACTCTCTTTTAACGACAGGTCCTCTATTTTTAAACTTACACTCTATTGGTTTTCCTTTTCTTGAACAATCTGCATCTTGAAGAAACTATTTCTGATCTTTTCTAACCAAAGGACTTTATTTTTAAAACTGAGATATCATTTGGTTTCGAACCATCTCAAACTATCTAGGGATCTATCTTAGCTGCAATTTTTTGAAACCTAGAATTGTAACTCCCAGACTTCTAAAATTTGTAAAGTTCCACTTTAAATCTGTGTACAAAATCGGAGAAATTTAATTAGTTCTTTCCAAGACATTCTCCGGGCAACATTGTAAGTTTGAAAACTCTAAAAAGAAGCAAAGGATTTAAAGGAAGGATTCTCCATTACATGTATGTTAACGATGGATCGGACATCCAATAACCTGAAAACTTTATGAGTGAAGCAGGATCGTTTTTGCTCACACATCTCAGAACATTATTAGAGAGTTATATATCGGTAAAAGTAAATTTCGAGTTATTTGCCGAATATATACTCTTTAAGAATGAAACGGAAGAAATTAAGATTAAAAGTTTTCAGAGTAAAATGACCATTATGAATCAGATTTCGGATTTGGATTCTATTTTTCTTGAGCATGCTATGGAAATAGTAGGAAAAATACAAGAATTCCAAGAGAAAGATAGCGGGTGGGCATCAATCAAAATAATGCGCCTAGAAATGAATGTGAACCAATATACACCGTTAACAGGTTCACCGTACATCCCGCTACCAAAATACTTAGCTTCGAAGAAAGCTATTATTAATGTATGTAATGAAAATGATGCATACTGTTTCAAATGGGCCTTGATATCGGCTTTAATAAATGTTAAAAACCCCCAAAGATGTAGTTCCTATAACGTTGATATATCCAATGAAAAAAATATACTTGAACAATGGATTAATATTGGATTTCACCAATCTAAATTTCCCTATGGAAATAAAATGTGTGAAACATTTTTTGAAGAATAATCTCTACATGAGTATAAACATCTTTGGGTATAATGAAGATACCAAAAAAAAATACCCGCTGTTTCAAACGTAGATTGAGAAAGCGTGTCACGGTAACATGCTGTTTTTGGAAGATGGCGGAAATGGACGTAATATGTTCATTAAAAATATTTCAAGGTATGTATCATATGTATATATATATATATATATATATATATTTATATATTTATTTATAAATAAACATAGTAAATAAAAATTAATTGTTTTATAGATTATTAGCAAGGAAAAAGGGGTCTCAGAACAGATTACAATGGCTGTGTAATGTTTGCTTAAATTTCTCTGGATCTGAGGATGCTGCTCTAAGACATAAAACTGTGTGTGGCGGAAAAGTCTCCAGGCTGCCGGAATTACACAAGCGAACTCTGGGATTTTCCCAATACCGCAAGCAGCTTGAGGTTCCGTTCGTCGTGTACGCCGACTTTGAATGTGTACTGGAGCCCAGAAATGTTGAAGTAAGCCCGAAAATATTTAATTTAAACTCTCATATACCTATAGCTTATGCCTATTATATTAAGTGTGCCTTTGATTCTAAGCTAGATAAATTTGTAATAAAAACAGGTAGTAACGCAGGTTTAAATTTTGTAGACTCTCTTGTACAAGATTTATCAAAACTGAATGATGAGTACTTGTATAAAGTTAAACCAATCATAATGACTCCTGAAGACGAGTTTGAATTTCAGGATTCATTAAATTGTCATATTTGTAAAAAAATATTATTAAATTATAGAGTTATTGATCATTGCCATTTAAAAGGTATTTAGGGGTGCACCTCATTCTAAATGTAACTTGGGGTATAGACTATATAAATTTATACCAGTGCTTTTCCATAATTTTCCCAAATATGATTGTCAATTATTTATTGAAGACTTCGCTAAAATTCCTGGTAGTATTAATGCAATCCCAGTAAATAGAGAACAATATATTTCGGTGTCCAAAACCATACAAACTTCAAATGGAAACAATTTCGAAATTCGATTTCTTGACACATTCAGATTTATGTCATCAAGTTTAGATAACCTTGCTTCCAATTTATTTGATGATCAGTTAAATACAGTAAAAACATTTTTTAAAAATGAAATAGAATTCAAACTAATGCGTAAAAAGGGTATCTTTCCTTATGAATATTTAGATTCAGCTAGTCGACTTGATGAAACTTCCCTACCATCAAGAGCAGCATTCTATAGTAACTTGACAGAAAAGGAATGCTCTCAAGATGATTATGAACACGCACAAAATGTTTTGTTACAATGTTCTTGTTCAAGTCTAAAGGATCATCTAGAGTTGTATTTAAAAACTGATGTTTTCCTATTGACTGATATATTTGAAAATTTTTGAAAAATGTGTTTACAAATTTATTCATTAGACCCTGCTCAGTTTTTAGCTACACCAGCTCTATCTTGGGCAGCCATGTTAAAGACAACAAATATTCAACTTGAGTTATTAGTAGATATCGATATGTATAGATTTATTCAAAATAGCATTCGAGGGGGTACAATGTACAATGTTAGGGTTAGTACAATGTTACCATAGATATACAAAGGCAAATAACAAATACTTAACAGATTTTGATCCAACAGAGGAATCATCATTTTTAATGT
>NW_024572109.1:0-3796 GCF_018153835.1 Drosophila eugracilis | reverse complement strand
ATAAAAATTGATAAAACATAAAAATATAAACATAAAAACACAAAATGATAAAACACTAAAAACATAAAATTGATAAAAATTCTGATAAAAACATAAAAACAGAAAAAACATAAAAATTGATAAAACATAAAAATCATAAAACAAAAACATAAAAAACATAAAAATATAAAAACATAAAAACAAAACAAAAAATAAAAAACATAAAAATCATAAAATTCAAAAAATACAACGATAACAACATAAAACATAAAACTGATAATCTTTTTAAACATAAATCAAAAGATACAAACATAAAAACATAAAAAACATAAACATAAAAAATAAACATAAAAACATAAAAATATAAAATTATAAAAAACATAAAAACATAAAAAAAGAAAAAACATAAAATATAAAAAAATAAAAAACATAAAACATAAAAACACAAAAAAAAATTGAAAAATGATAAAAATAAAAAAAAAACCATAAAAACAAACACAAAAATAAATAAAACGAGCGAACTGATTAAAAACATAAAATTAGAAAACATAAAAAGCAAAACATAAAAATAAATAAAACATAAAAACATAAAACATAAAAAATGATAAAAATGATTAAAAATAAAATACAAACATAAAAATAAACAAAACATAAAAATATAAAAATTGAAAAAACATAACAAAAAACAAAAACATAAAACATAAACAAAAGAAAAACATAAAAACATAAAAACATGTAAAAACATAAAAACATAAAAAAACACAAAACACAAAATCAAAACATAAAAACATAAAATATAAAAATTACAAAACATAAAAAATAAAATATAAAAAAAAAAACATAAAAATAAAACATAAAATACAAAAAAAAATAAAAACATAAAAACATAAAACATAAACAGATAAAAATCATAAAATACAAAATGATAAAAATATAAAACATAAAAACATAAATATAAACATAAATTTAAAAATATAAAAATAAAATTAAATATAAAATATAAAATAAAAACATAAAAATATAAAATATAAAAATAAAAAATATAAAATAAAAATATAAAATATAAACAAAAAAAAAATAAAAATATAAAATATAAAATAAAAATGATAAAAAATAAAAATATAAAATAAAAATGAATATAAAATATAAAATCATAAAAATTGATAAAAATATAAAATAAAAAATATAAAATATAAAATATAAAAAAAAATATAAAATATAAAAATATAAAATAAAAAATATAAAATATAAAATATAAAATATGAAATATAAAATATAAAAAACAAAATAAAAAATATAAAATATAAAAAATAAAATATAAAAAAATAAAAATATAAAAATATAAAAATATAAAATATAAAAAATAAAATATAAAATATAAAACATAAAAAAATATAAAAATAAAATATAAAAATAAAAATATAAAATATAAAAATATAAAAATATAAAAATATAAAATAAAAAAAATAAAAATATAAAAACATAAAATAAAAATATAAAATATAAAATAAAAAATATAAAATATAAAAAAAAATATAAAAATAAAAAAATATAAAATATAAAATATAAAAAATATAAAATATAAAAATATAAAATATAAAATATAAAATATAAAAAATAAAAAATAAAAATATAAAAAATAAAATTTAAAAATAAAATATAAAATATAAAATATTAATATAAAAACATAAAAATATAAACATAAAATATAAAAAAAAATATAAAATATAAAAAATAAAAACAAATATAAAAAATATAAAATCAAAATAAACTATAAAATATAAAAAAAAAAACAATAAAATATGAACACTAAAACATAAAATAAAAAAGATAAAACATAAAATATAAAATAAAAATAAAATAGAAAACATAAAAATATAAAACAAAAAAAATATAAAAAATAAAAAAAAGAAAAATATAAAAACATAAAAATAAAAAAATAAAATATAAAAAATGATAAAAATATAAAAATAAAAATATAAAATATAAAAATATAAACATATAAAATATAAAATATAAACAAAACATAAAATATAAAACATATAAAATATAAAAAATATAAAAATATAAAATATAAATATAAAAGATAATATATAAAATATAAATATAAATATAAAACATAAAATATAAAAATATAAAATATGTAAATATAAAATATGTAACAGTAAATAAAAATACAAAATATAAAACATAAAAATATAACATATAAAATATAAAAATATAAAATATAAAATATAAAATATAAAAATATAAAATAATAAAAATATAAAACATAAAATATAAAATATCATAAAATATAAAATATAAAATATAAAATATAAAATATAAAATAATAAAATATAAAATATAAAATATAAAATAATAAAAATATAAAATTATGTTATAAATATAAAATATAAAAATATAAAATATAAAAATATAAAAATATAAAATATAAAATAAATATAAAATATAAAAATATAAAATATAAAATAAAAAATATAAAATATAAAATATAAAAATATAAAATATAAAATAAATATATAAAATATAAAATATAAAATATAAAATATAAAATATAAAAAAATATAAAACATAAAATATAAAATATAAAAATATAAAATATAAAATATAAAATATAAAATATAAAAATATAAAATATAAAAATATAAAATATAAAATATAAAAATATAAAAAATATAAATATAAAAATATAAAATATAAAATATAAAATATAAAATATAAAATATAAAATATAAAAAATATAATAGAAATAATAAAATATAAACATAAAATATAAGTGTAACAGCAAAACATAAAATATAAAAATATAAAATATAAAATATGTGTAAAATATAAATATATAAAATATAAAATATAAAATATAAAATATAAAAATATGTAAATATAAAAATATAAAATATAAAATATAAATATAAAAATATAAAAATATAAAATATAAAATAATAAAAATATAAAATATAAAATATAAAAATATAAAAATATAAAATATAAATATAAAAATATAAAATATAAAATATAAATATAAAATATAAAAATATAAAATATAAAATATAAAATAAAATATAAAATATAAAATATAAAATAAGGTAATGAGTAAAATATAAAAATATAAAATATAAAATATAAACATAAAATATAAAATATAAAATATGTAAAATATAAAATATGGAGTAAAATATAAAAATATAAAATATAAAAATATAAAAATATAAAATATAAAAATATAAAATATAAAATATAAAATATAAAAATATAAAATATGTACGCAAAATATAAAATATAAAAATATAAAATATAAAATATAAACAGAATATAAAATATAAAATATAAAATATAAAATATAAAATATAAAATATAAACAGGTAAATAAAACATAAACATAAAATATGGGGTGAACATAAAAAAACATAAAAATATAAACATGGTGATAAAATATAAAAACAGCAAAATATAAAATATAAAATATAAAAATATAAAATATAAAATATAAACATAAAAATATAAAATATAAAACATAAAAAATATAAACATAAAATATAAAATATAAAATATAAAATATAAAATATAAAAATATAAAATATAAAAAATATAAAAATATAAAAATATAAAATATAAAATATAAAATATAAAAATATAAAATATAAATATAAAACAGGCAAATATAAAAATATAAAAATATAAAATGCAAAATATAAAATATAAATATAAAATATAAAATATAAAATATAAAATATAAAATATAAAATATAAAATATAAAAATATAAAATATAAAATATAAAAATAAATATAAAAAATATAAAATATAAAAATATA